>NC_142885.1:55047500-55230000 GCF_051225735.1 Oryctolagus cuniculus | reverse complement strand
CCTCTACCCCATGGGAGACCAGGAAAAGCACCTGGCTCCTGCCATCGGATCAGCGCGGTGCGCCAGCTGCAGCATGCTGACCGCAGCGGCCATTGGAGGGTGAACCAACGGCAAAAGGAAGACCTTTCTCTCTGTCTCTCTTTCACTGTCCACTTTGCCTGTCAAAAAAAAAAAAACTAATTGCAAAATGTATAACATTTTTATAACATTTTCTTACATTGTTCTCAATGAATAAAGAGAAACATTCAAGACCATTATAAATGGAGAATGTAAAAGGATGTAAAGTATGGAAAGGTTTCTATGCTTCATTCAAACTGATAAAAAAGAATGGCAGCATTAGACTGTAGTCAGTGTAACACCTGAAGCAACTACTACAAAAACTACGTAAAATGACAACACTGAAGAATACCTACAGATAAAATGTAATACAATTAAATTTTTAAAATGAATGCAAAGTATTGCTGGACAAGTTAGTTTATATGTCCGAGTGTTCTCAGGTGATTTTTCTGCCATTGCTGTACACCTTCAGAGCCACCACTTGCAGTATTGTCAAAGGAAAGAATATTGAAGAGCAAGGAGGGCCTCTATTGCTACTCTGTGCTGTGGTTAGTGTGAACATTCACACAATGATTGTGACTGTACGGTGCCTGTTGGTAATGGATGCCTGGAACTACTGCCAACACAAAAATTGTAGAATTAAAATTTTCTGCCTCTCAAAGAATTTGTATTTATTGCCTAGCATTCAAGGTAAATAGCCAGTAAATATATTGATTCTGAGCTGATTTGATAACCACTCAATTTGATTCTATAGTACTTCCTGTTTGTTGGCTTTTTACAATTTGTTCATTGTCTTAATTGTTTTAAAAGTAAGCCTCTACCATTTTTGTTGTTGTTGTCATTAGTAGCGGCACGTGATGTATTTAGTGTGAATGAAAATACAATCGGAAGATATATAATAGCAATGGCTGCCACAGGATTTGCTTACTTCATCTTGATTCTCTTTATGGATACCTATGCATGGATATTGAGAACTTTTGTTACTCAATATATTTTCTTTGGTATCTACAAAAAGCTTAATAAGGTGAGTGACTGAACATGGACCTTAAAGACCACTCTAAGACAAATGCATAGCTTCTCACATACTTCACTTAATTACTGGATATGTGAAAAGCAGTCAATCCATGTTGACTAGTAGCTATATGATTCACAGGTCATCACAATTTGAATTTGTGGGTTTTTTTTAAAAACATCGTGATCTTTACCACTCATAATATGCAATATATATTGAATGGATTATAATAGAAATCTTTCCCTTGAACAACTGTCCTATCACAGTTGCTCCCTCCCAAAACTTCCCATTCATTCCAGTTTGACCCCTGCATAGTTATAAAATTTCCCAGGTGATACTGACACTGGTCACCTGTAGCACACACATGCTAGCAATGCTCTGCAACAGTCGTTCTCATACTTTAGTGTTTGTTAGAATCCCCTAGAAGCTTTGTTGAGCTACAAATTGCTCATCCTTATCCTCTGAGTTTCTGATTTAGTAGATCTAGAGTATAATCTGAAAATTTTCATACATAACACATTCCCACACTGTGAGAAACACTACATGAAATATTCTCAGAGGAGAGATCATTTTAGGACAAAAGGGCCTCTCTGTTACCAAATTAGATGAACTGGTAAGACTTGCCCATAAACTAAGACCTCAGTCCAAATTCTTACCACTCCCATGGCCTTTCTTCACAAAATCAAACAAAGTTTTGATACCACTGAGGAATGAGGTGAGCCATGAAAGGCAGGGAGGATCCAGGATGTGCCTCTAGAAGTGAGACAGATGCTAAAGCACCTATTGCCTTCTAAGAGTCTCCTGTTAGCTGAGATATTAATCTGTAAAGGAAAGTACAGTCCTTCTCAATGGGTGGGCACAGGATAAATCAACAAAAAATAGCTAGTTAGGCATCATTGCTTCTAGGAAGTAAAGGCTGACACCCAAGGCTGAGGTCATTGGTTGTACCTTCCAAAGCTATTCCTTAGGCATCTATGATGTGCCTGGTATCACATTACGTAAGGACTCAGACTCCTGAAAGAGGTCCCAGAGGAGCTAACAGATCCCAAACCTTGTAAGAGAGATGAAAAGAGACTTGAACAGAGATACAAAAAGAAGGGCCTTAGGGTGAGAATCAAATCAGAGCTCAAAAATACCAATAAGGAAAACAGGTGTTGTGATTAAAATCACAAAATGCTGAAAGTGTATCTGGAAGACAGCAAACCAAGCCATGTATCCTGTGTGATGCTCAGGGAAGTGAAGTCGAAGTGGAATCAACTTAGCAACAAGTAAGAAGACGGGAAACATTCAAAGTGTTGCAAATAATTAGTTATGCCTTAAGTCAAGTCCAAGTTGTGTAGAGCAAGAAAGATGGCTGCCAAAGATGATGGGCCCAAGTCAGGTAAGACCTCATAAGGCTGAGAATTTTGGACTTGATCCTGAGGGCAATGGGCATAATCAGAAGGAGGAATTTATTGACATCAATTTATTCATATCCTTTTTTTGAAAGGCAGGGTGACAGGGAGAAAGAGAGAGAGAGAGGGAGAGAGCGATCTTCCACCCATGGGTTCACTCCCCAAATGATTGCAACTGCTGGGGCTACACCAGACTAAAGCCAGGAGCCTAAAACTCCATCCAAGTCTCTACATGGTGGTGGGGGCCCAAGGACTTGGGCCATCTTTCACTGCTTTCCTGGTCACATTAACAAGAAGCTAGATCAGAAGTGGGAGCAGCCAAGAATGGAACTGGCATCTGAAGTGGTATGCCGGCATTGCAAGCAGTGGCTTAACCCATTGTGTCACAACATGCTCCTCATGATTTCTTTTTGTGTTTAGTGTTTGTTGGGAACTTGTGGTTTCTTTCCCAATCTGCCTATCTTTTTCATTGATTACTCTTGCTAGGTGGTTATCAAACTCAAATTCAAAGAACCAACTTTTGAATTTTAATTTCTTTGTTGTGTGTTTTGTTTTTTCAATTCTTTGATTTCTTTTCTTATCTTTGTTTTTTTTTTTTTTGTATACTTTTTATGCATTTCCACTGATATGTAGGATCTTTTTTTTCTAGATCTGAGAAGAATGTCCTTGGTATTTTGATTAGGATCAAATTGAATCTGTAAATTGCTTCATATGGACATCTTGATGATATTGATTCTTCCATGAACATGGAGGGTTTTTCCACTTTTTTGTGTGTCTTATTCTATTTCTATCCTTTTATTTTTATTTAATTTAAAAAAATTTTAAGGTGAACGAATTAGTGTATTTCATTTATATACATTTAGAAGTATAGTGATACTTCACACTATGCCATCCCTTCTGCCCATACTCCCACCCTTACTCTTCCTTCCTTTCTTATTCATTGTCTTAATTTTTACGATGATCTAGTTTGTTTATTTTACACTCATAAGATTAACTGTACACTAAGTAAAGAGTTCAACAAATAGAAGAAAAAAAACACTTCTTTAACAGTAGAGACAAGAGCTATAAACAATCATCAAATCTCAAAAATGTCAATTTCACTCCTATACATTACTTTTTTTGGTACTCTACTAGTTACCACAGATCAGGGATGGTATTTGTCTTTTTGGGACTGGCTTATTTCACTAAGTATAATGGTTTCCAATTTTATCCATTTTATTGGAAAAGACAGGATTCCATTCTTTTTTATGGCTGAATAGTATTCCATACTATATATACATATAGTATGTATGTATATATATATATGTGTGTGTGTGTGTGTATGTATGTGTATATATATATATGTATGTATGTATTCCACAATTTCTGTATCCAGTCATCAGTTGATGGACCTCTGGGTTGGTTACATTTCTTAGCTATTGTGAATTGAGCTGCAATAAGTGTGAGGGTACAGTTGACTTTCATATGCTGATTTATTTTCTTTTGAGTAAATTCACAGGAGTGGGATTGTGCTGGGTCATATAGGTCTATTTTCAGCTTTCTGATGTATCTCCATAATGTCTTCTATATCAGCTATACTGGTTTACATTCCCACCAATAGTGTGTTAGGGTACTCTTTCCCCTGCATCCTTGCCAGCATTTATTTTTTGTTGATTTCTGTATGAGAGTCATTGTAACTGAAGTGAGGTGAAACCTCATTGTGGTTTTTATTTGCATTTTTCTTTTGCTGTATCCCATAAGTTTTGATATGTTGTATTGTCATCTTCATTAATTTCTGGGAATTTTTTGATTTCTTCTATGATCCACTGTTCATTCAGGATCATGTTGTTCTATATCCATGTGTTTGCATATTTTCTAGTGATTCTTAAGTTGCTAATTTCCAGTTTCATTCCATTGGGTATAAGAAATATACATGAAAGGATTTTAGCTTTCTGAATTTGTTAAGACTTGGTTTTTTTTTTAAAGATTTATTTATTTATTTGAAAGGCAGAGTTACAGAGAGGCAGAGGCAGAGAGGCAGAGAGGGAAGGAGGGAGGGAGAGAGAGAAAAGCCTTCCATTCGCTGGTTCACTCCCCAAATGGCGGCAACTTCTGGAGCTGTGCAGATTTGAAGACAGGAGCCAGGAGCCTTCTCCGGGTCTCCCACATGGATGATGGGGTCCAAGGACTTGGGCCATCCTCCACTACCTTCCCAGGCCACAGCAGAAAGCTGGATCTGAAGTAGAGCAGCCAAGACTCAAACCACCACCCATATGGGATGCGGGTACTGCAGGCAGAGGCTTTACCCACTGCACCACAGCACTGGCCCCTAATCTTGTTTTATGGCCAAGTATATAGTCTATCTTAAAGAATGTTCCATGCACTGATGAAAAGAATGTATTCTGCAGCTGTGGGATGAAATGGTCTTTAAATATAAATTGGGTTCATTTTGTCTGTTGTGTAAATTAGCTCTATTGTTTGTTGTTAATTTTTTTCTGGTTGATCTGTCCACTGATAAAAGTTGGGTGTTGAAGTCCTCTATTATTATTATATTGGAACTTATGTCTCCCTTTGGATCTCTTAACACTTTTTTTATAACTAGGTGCACTAACATTGGGTGCATATGCATGCACTATAGTCACATTTTCTTGCTGAGTTGATCCGTGAATCATTGCACAATGACTTTGTCTCTTTTAATAGTTTTTGTCGGTTGGTGCCACGGCTCATTTGGCTAATCCTCTGCCTGTGGCGCCGCAACCCCAGGTTCTAGTCCAGGTTGGGGTGCCGGATTCTGTCCCGGTTACTCCTCTTCCAGTCCAGCTCTCTGCTGTGGCCCGGGAAGGCAGTGGAGGATGGCCCAAGTCCTTCGGCCCTGCACCCACATGGGAGACCAGTAGGAAGTACCTGGCTCCTGGCTTCGGATCAGTGCAGCACACCGGCTGTAGCGGCCATTTGGGGGGTGAACCAACGGAAAGAAGACCTTTCTCTCTGTCTCTCTCTCTCTCTCTCACTGTCTAACTGCTTGTCAAAAAAAAAGTTTTTGTCTTAGTGTCTTATTTGTCTGATAGGAGTATTGCTACTCTTGCTCATTTTTGATTTTCATTTTCCTGGAGTAATGTATCTTTTTCTATCCTTTTATTTTCAGTCTGTGTGTATCCTTAGTGGTGAAGTTTGTTTCTTGTAGGCAGCGTATAGATGAGTTTTATTTTTTATCCATTTTAATCCAATTTAATTGGAGAATTTAGTCAATTTACATCCAAAGTTATTACTGATAAATAATGACTTATCCTTGCTATTTTTTCAAAAATATTCTTAATGTTTGTTTTGAATATCCTTTGTTCTTTTACTGAGAGGTTTTCTGCCTTCACAGTCTTTCACAATACTGATTATTTTTTCTCTGTTTCTGTGCATAGTACATCCTTGAATGTCATTTGTAAGGTTGGCTGGGTGGTGACAAATTCTTTAAATTTTTGATTGTCTTGGAACATCATTATTTCACCTTTATTTATAAATCAGAGCTTCACTGGGTAAAGTATTCTGCTTTGAAATTATTTTTCTTTTAGGACTTGGACTATGTGTCTCCATTCTTGCCTAGCCCACAAAGTTTCTTTTTTTAAAGACTTATTTATTTAATTGAAAATTGGAGTTACAGAGAGAGGGGAAGAAACACACAAACACACACACAGAGAGAGAGAGAGAGAGAGAGAGAGAGAGAGAAATCTTCCACCTGCGCTTGTTCACTCCCCAGATGGCAGCAAAAGCTGGGGCTGGGCCAGGCCAAAGTCAGGATTTAAGAACTCCATCCAGGTCTCCCACATGGGTAGCAGAAGCACAAGCACTTGAGCCATCTGCTGCTGCTTTTCTCAGGCCGTTAGCAGAGAGCTGGATCAGAAGTGGGGCGGCTGGGACATGAATCAAGGTCCATAAGGGATGTTGGCATGGCAGGTGGTAGTTTTACCCACTGTGCTACAATGCCAGCTCCTTCCTGCAGGATTTATGTTTAGAAAACTGCTGTCAGTGTGATTGGGGATCCATTAAATGTAATCTGGCATTTTTGTTTTGCACACTTTAGGGTATTTTCTTTTTGTTTACTTTTGAAAGTTTGACTATACTGTGTCATAGCAAGATCTTTTCTGATCATGCCTATCTGGAGTTTTATGCACTTCCTATATTTAGATATCCATATCTTTCTCCAAATTAGGGAAGTTTTCTGCTATTATTTTCCTGAATCAGCTGCCTAAGTCATTCTTGTTTTCCCATACATTCAGGAACTCCTAAGACTCGTATATTTAGTCATTTATGGTATCTCATAGATCCCAAACACTGTTTTCAGTCTTTGTAATTATTTATATTTCTTTTTCCTTTGTATGATTGAGGTATTTCAAAGACCTGTCTTGTAGATCAGATATTCTTTCTTATGCCTCACAAAGTCTGTTTTTATTTATTTATTTATTTATTTATTTATTTTATTTTTTGACAGGCAGAGTGGACAGTGAGAGAGAGAGACAGAGAGAAAGGTCTTCCTTTTGCCGCTGGTTCACCCTCCAATGGCCGTCGCGGCTGGCGTGCTGCAGCCGGCGCACCGCGCTGATCCGATGGCAGGAGCCAGGTACTTATCCTGGTCTCCCATGGTGTGCAGGGCCCAAGCACTTGGGCCATCCTCCACTGCACTCCCTGGCCACAGCAGAGAGCTAGCCTGGAAGAGGGGCAACCGGGACAGAATCCGGCGCCCCGACCGCGACTAGAACCTGGTGTGCCGGCGCCACAAGACAGAGGATTAGCCTAGTGAGCTGCAGCGCCGGCCCACAAAGTCTGTTAAGACTTTACATTGTATTTTCTTTTGACTTCTTCAGTTCTTCATTTCTGATATTTTCCATTTAGTATATCTTTAATATCTCTATTACTTTGTAGAATTCTTGTCTGTGTCATGTATGGATTTCCTTATTTCTTATAACTGTTTCTCTATGTTTTTGAATAATCTGATAATCACTCTTTTGAATCACTTTTAAGGCATTTCATCAATCTCCTTATCTTCACAGTTCAATATTAATATATATGATGTTCCTTTTGGGGAATAATATTACCTTCTTTGTCATCTCTTGTATTTCTATATTGGTTTTTTTGCATTAAGGGAATCACTTGTTTTCATCTCTTCTGAAGCCTTTGTTCTTGGAAATGTGCCTCTCTGGCTTGGGAGGATGCCTTGGGCTTTCACTGGAGTTCCAAAACTGTATGATGCCAGGGAGCTCTGGCCACATTTTTGTCGGTGGTACAAGAGTCCAGAGTGACACCCAAGTTGGGTGTGGTAGAGCTCTTTTTTTATTTTTATTTTTTGACAGGCAGAGTGGACAGTGAGAGAGAGAGAAAGAGAGAGAGAGAAAGGTCTTCCTTTGCTGTTAGTTCACCCTCCAATGGCCGCCACGGCCGGCGTGCTGCAGCCAGCGCACTGTGCCTATCCGAAAGCAGGAGCCAGGTGTTTCTCCTGGTCTCCCATAGGGTGCAGGGCCCACGCACTTGGCCATCCTCCACTGCATTCTCGGGCCACAGCAGAGAGCTGGCCTGGAAGAGGGGCAACTGGGACAGAATCCAGTGCCCCGACCAGGGCTAGAACCCGGTGTGCTGGCGCCGCAAGGTGGAGGATTAGCCTATCGAGCCGCGGCGCCAGCTAGCTCTTTTGACTATAGTCGTTAGGGGAAGGGGATGTTGACCCTGGCTGGTATGCTCACAGCCCCAGCCAAGATGAACCAGTTGATTCACTGCCTCATTTGAGCTCATGGTGCCTATGTACCCAAACCACTCCAGCACATAAACCTATAGAGCACATTAGTGTGACCCCTGAGACCTCTGCAAGATCTGTCCTTAGCCTATTGAGATCTCCGTTTCCAGAGTCCATCTGCGTAAGTGCCCATGATCCCAATCACAAGCCATGTCCCTTTCAGTTTGGTGGTCTATGCCCAGAGCTTTCACAGTCACGGGGTATAGGGTATCTGCGAGCTGCCCTGCGAGCTGCCCTATACCCAAAGCAAGCTGCCTGCCAATCCCTGAGTCAGGACAAAGATCAGTTGTAGTTCCACCTCAGAAGATTGTCCTGGTGCTTTGGTGGGAGGAGGGCAGAGGAGCTATGTGATCTCCTTTCATGGAGCAAATGGGATGCCGAGCCCCCAGCAGCTCCTCAAGTCAGACTTGAACTCAGCAGGGACTGTGGAATTCTTCCTCAGTCAAAACTGCTTGTAACAGGGCATGGCAGGATCCTCTCACCTTGCCCTGGGAAGATTGTGCTTCCTAGGCAAGTCCTAGCCACAACAGTCACTGGAGGTATGCAGCCAGCTGTTACATGTCTGTCCTCTCTCCCATAGAGTCTCTGTTCTGTCCATTCTCCACTGAAGATTTCTCTCAGTCAGTTCTCTGGGAACATGATCCTTTTTTGTTTTTCTGGTACCTTTCTGTGGCTGAAACCAGTGAGTCTTCTCATTATCCAGCCATCTTGTATCTCTCAGGCAATTCAATTTAAAAATGGCTGAGTCATGGACATTGGTTTTTCAAAAATAAAGGATATGCAAATATCCAGTAAACATATATAAGTGTATACAACATTATTAGTCATCAGATAAATGTAAATTAAAGCCACTGAGAGACACCTCTGTATATATATATACATATATATATATCAAAATACTTATTGTTGAGGATGCAGAATAATTGGGAATGTAAACTGACACCCCCTCAGAGAAACCATCTGGCATTATCTCCTAAAGCATTATCTTCATATGCATGTGAATATATATATATATATATATACACTCACCCAGGAATTCTCCTTTTATATACCATATAGCATTTCAGTCAAGAATAGACCACACAAAGGACAGTGGTGCAATAGGATTGTATCGCCTAATGACATTTTAGCTGTTGTAGAATGCCCCATCCTTCATCTGTCTTCCCCATTGTAAGACCTCATGAATTCCTAATTACTGTTTTTAAATTCAGATTAGATGTTCCCTACATGAAGCTGTCCATGTTTTCCCTTCTTTCCATTAGGAAAAAAACTGATCTTTTCCCTACTCTCAACTCTATTGGCATCTTCTAGGCCAGAATATGCTTCATTATTAAATAGAATTAATGATAGGAGCCAGTGTTATGACAGAGCAGCTATGCCACTCTCTACAATTCCAGGATCCTGTATGAATGCCTGTTCTACAACAGCTGCTCTTCTGAACTAGCCCGCCCCCTGCTAATGCACTTAAAAAAACAATGGAAGATGGTCCCAGTGCTTAGGCTTAGGCCCTCGCCACCTACATGGGAAACCTAGATGGACTGTTCCTGACTTTGGCCTGGCCCAGTCCTGGCCATTGCAGCCATTTGGAAAATGAACCAGTAGATGGAAGATTGTGTGTGTGTGTAACACTACACCTCATACATTTTTTAAAAAAAAAAAATAATGGTATTTGTTATAACTGCAGCATTTTGTAGCATCTCTTTTGATAGAACATGCTGCTTGCTCATGCTTAGGAACATAGTTTCTCAACTTTAGTAGTAGGGAATAAATTTGTACTTGAGATTTGAGGAGATACATTGGAAGTCTCTTGGAAATGATTAAAACCTTCTGTTTTGCCATATTTGAAGTTAGCCCCCAGTTTGGCCTTCCTGAGGTTATCAAGTCTAGAACCAGATGCCACATGGCATTCACATATATGATTCTTGTCTTGAAAATGCAGGGTACAGTGTCCAGGGAATTATCTGGAGAATCTGAAGACGAAGATGTAGAAGATGAAAGAGACAGAGTTCTGGGGCAGCCTCTGAAATTTCTGGATGCCACAGTTATTATTAGGGAACTCATAAAGGTAATGTCACTCACTGGCCAACATATGATGTCATCAGTGTCGAGGGCTCATTGCCCTTCTTTGGGGATCTGCTTGTATTTTCTCAGTAGAAACAAGAGTTCTTGTGAAACTGTCTGAGGACTGTTGTCTGTAGGGGTTTGAGGTGTTGATTGTATTTGAACTATAAGTATTCTTTATTTTATATGTGCCTGTTGTGTTTTCTTTATTTTCTAAGATATATTTTAAATTTCCAGCCGTTTTGGCTGTGAGAAATATCTCCCTTGCAATCAAAAATGAGGAGTGCTTTGGATTGCTGGGATTGAATGGAGCTGGGAAAACTACTACCTTCCAGATTTTGACTGGAGAAGACAGTGCTACCTCTGGGGATGTGTACATTAAAGGTTTCAGCATCACCAAAAATAACATAAAGGTAAGACATGTAGTGTTTGTGATATGAGAAGCATGATGACTTTGAAGTGCAAGAAAGAGGCAAGTGGTAGGAGATCATAGATAGGAATCATAAGCATTGATATTGACACTACTGATTCATCCAAGGGATTCTAGAGAGAGAAATATTTTTAGACAAAAAACAGAGGGGATGGTGCTATGGCGCAGTGGGCTAAAGCCCTGGCCTGAAGCACCAGTATCCCATATGGGCGCCGGTTCTAGTCCCAGCTGTTCCACTTCTGATCCAGTTCTCTGCTATGGCCTGGGATAGCAGTAGAAGATGGCCCAAGTCCTTGGGCCCCTGCACTCATGTGGGAGACCTAGCAGAAGCTCCTGGCTCCTACCTTTGGATCGGTGCAGCTCCGATCGTTGTGGCCATCTGGGGAGTGAACCAGCAGATGGAAGACATCTCTCTCTGTCTCTACCTCTCTCTGTAACTCTGTCTTTCAAATAAGTAAAATAAACCTTAAAAAATAAAAAGAAGAATTCAACATTTGTAAAAAAAAAAACAAAACAGATTATAAAGACAGTTTAACCCTGAAGAATGTAAGAGTATCTTTTGTGTTCTTTGAAGCTATTGGAAAAGGCAAGTTCTCTAAGCAATGCCTCTAATACGTGTGCCAGATAAGATCTGGAGCCTCCCCCAAATGAATTAGACTTGAAGTTTCTGGCCTGGCGTTTAAGGAGCGTGGAGGTTACCACTCCATCCAAACAAGTGAAAACCTGAACAAACTGAAAAACCACTCTTTCTAGATCAGAAGAAAAGAGGGGTCACAGGGCATATCACTACCCTCAAATTTGAGATACTTAGAAGTGAATACACAAAATCACAATTCATCTGTGAGGGCTCCAATTCCTGAGCACAGTCTATGGAGGGAACCAGTACCAGGACAGGAAAACCTGAACTGTTATTGGTGAATTGCTGGTGGCTCATTAGAAGGATAGAGCATTAAAATCTCTATAGAGACCCAGTCCCTAGGAGCCCCACATTTTTGTTTTACTCCATGGAGCTCTTCCTACTTCTCCTAGTGATTATTATAGAAAAATCCCTCTACTCTACCAACCTAAGTAGGACAGGAAAAATAACCTTTTTTTTAATCAAGATTCATTTTTTAGCTTTTATTTAAGGTACACAAATTTCATCTATTTCTTATATACAGATTTAGGAACATAGTGATACTTCCCACCCTATCCTCTCTCCAGCCTGCTCTCCCACCTTTCTTCCTCATCCTTCTCCTATTCCCACTCTTAAATTATTTATTTTCAGTTTACTTTACCCTCATAAGATTAACCCTATACTACGTAGAGTTCAACAAATAGTACTCTTGCTCAACAGTAGAGACAAGGGCTATAAACAATCATCGATCTCAAAATGTCCATTTCACTCCAATACATTACATTTTTGATACTCTATTAGTTATCACATATTTTTATTTTTTTAAAGATTTATTTATTTATTTGAAGGCAGAGTTACAGAGAGGCAGAGAGAGAGAGAGAAAGAGAGAGAGGTCTTCTATCCGCTGGTTCACTCCCCAGATGACCACAATGGCTGGAGCTGCGCCATTCTGAAGCCAGGAGCTAGGAGCTTCTTTTCGGGTTTCTCACGCGAGGGCAGGGGCCCAGAGGCTTGGGCCATATTCCACTGACTGCTTTCCCAGGTCACAGCAGAGAGCTGGATCGGAAGTGGAGCAGCTGGGACTGGATCTGGCGTCCATATGGGATGCCAGCACTGCAGGCAGTGGCTTTACCAGCTATGCCACAGTGCCAGTCCCAATTACCACATATTTTAAATATGCAGAGCATTTTGTTATTGTGTTGTAAAAATTTAGAAGGAATTCTCTAATAGTAACCTAACTTTTTGGGGATTTATCAAAGCCTAAATAAGCTGAGGGAAGGGAAATACCAAAATCCAACTCACCTTACTCACTTGGTCCAACCTGAGTGGAAGGGGGGAACTTGATCATTAAATAAACTCAGTCAATGAATATGGTAATGCACATACCTTTTTTTTTTTGTGAAAAAACTTAAAATTTGGGGCCAGCACTGTAGTGTAATGCTTTTGTAAATAGGTATACTATTTTCATTTTTAAATTATTTTTCATTTGTTTCATATATTGACGATGACATTATGATATGAAGATAACTTCATCCTATAGAAATGTATTTATACACATCTTGTAATTCCAGTACATGATAATAGCCTCCAGCTATATCTAACAATCACTGGAAGATAAGAAGTTTTTTTGTAAAAAGTGTATGGGGATGGAGGAAAACACCCTTGGAACAATGGACTAAAGAATTTTGAGTCCTCAATGTCATCCAAGTTTACTATATGCTCTATGTCATCCATATATACTATTAACTTACTGTTAACTTGTTGCTATTCTGTTATTTCAGATAAGGTCAAAAGTTGGTTATTGTCCACAGTTTGATGCCTTGCTGGAATACATGACTGCTCGAGAAATACTGACAATGTATGCTAGGTTGTGGGGGGTACCCGAGAGAAGGATTTCCTATTATGTGAGAAAGTTGTTGGAGTTGCTGAACCTGGAATCCCATGCTGACAAGTTTATCTACACCTACAGGTAAAATATTATACCATAATAGTGTCCTCATTGCAGCCAAGATTGTGGAACCACCCTGTGATACTACATTCCACTGACAAACAGAGGCAATGATTATGAAATAATATAATGCCCTGCCTGGGTTGAAAAGCCAGCAGTGGAAAAGATGCACTAGTACCACATCTTCCTTTAGAGAGATAAAACTCACAAACCTTGTTCTGTTTGAATTGTAGCTATTGCATTACAAAAGAATACCTCTTCTGATCATTACACATTGTATATGTGCCTTGAAATATCATCCTCTATAAATATTTTCAATTGGTATGTGTCACTTAAAATTTTTTAAAGTGCACTTCCACATACCATAAATATGTATGTGAATTATATATATATATATATTCTATTCATATGATGTATTAAGTTACTGTAATGTTTAGATACATATACTTCTTCCACTTTCTCCTCTCCTTCCTTGACCACCAAGTGGAGGAAACAAACGTAGGTTGAGTACTGCTATTGCCATAATGGGAAAACCCTCAGTGATCTTCCTGGATGAGCCATCAACTGGCATGGACCCAGTAGCCCGACGTCTACTCTGGAATGTAGTGACACAGATCCGTGAAAGTGGCAAAGTTATCATCATCACCTCCCACAGGTGTGGCTCATTGGAATGCTTGATTGTGGGCTAGGGAGAGTTGTAATGACTATGAGGGAGGGAATTATTTGGGTCAGGCAACACTGGACAATAAATTTGCCTGAGTAGGTGAGCTTTTTAGTAATCAAAATAAGTGGAATTGCCAAGAATCTCTGTTGAATTAAATAATCAAGAATGGGGAAAGGGTAGGAATTATAGTTCCTTTGAAGACTTAATCCTCTCCAATTTTGCATTTGAAAATCTCTCCTTTTTTCTACATGTGATGGGCAAATGCAATTTCCCATTTCAAAGACAGTCACAAAATCCTGGATGTTTGAATTACAAAATATCTTCCAGTGGGACAGTTTTAGGCTAACCTTTCTGGTATCTTTTTTTTTTTTTTTTCTAGCATGGAGGAATGTGATGCCCTTTGTACCAGGCTGGCCATCATGGTGCGGGGAAAGTTTGTGTGCCTGGGCAGCCCTCAACACCTCAAGAACAAATTTGGCAATATTTACACTGTGAATGTCAAGTTCAAGGCTGATACAAATAAGGATACAATAGATGATTTTAAAGCATTTATTTATGATGTTTTCCCAGGTAAATTAGGCTGGGCTCACTTAGAAGTGTGTTAAATCTTACCATTCTCATTGTCTTTATCTTGCATGTCTTCAATAATTGTTTCCTGTGAGTTATTTATATGTTTTTGACCTTGCATAAAGAGTTTATATTTGGATGTGTATTCCTATAAACTTATTATGTCTGGTTATGCTAAGGAGTTTTCCTGAAAACAGAACTACTCACCAGTAACATGAGCTAGTTGGGCAGTTGTATGTTTGCACTATTCATATTACTTATTATCTCAAGTCACAAATTTAAAGCCGCAAAGTTTGAGTATAATTTCAATTATTTGAACATACAGTCTGTAATTGTATGCTAGGGTTGCTGTAACAAAATTCCACAAGCGGGGTAGCTTAAATAATATTTATTGTCTTACAGTTCTGAGGCTCAAAGTCCAAGTTCAAAGTGTCAGCAGGTTTTGTTTCTCCTAAGATCTCTCTCCTTGGCTTGAAGACAGCCTCCTTCTTGCTGTGTCCTCATAGGACTTTTACTCTGTATGTACACATCACATCACTTTCCTCATAGGGATTAGAGGCCCATTCTTATGACTTCATTTAAATGTTATAATCTCCTTACAGGCCCCATTTCCAAACAAAATCACATTGTGGGTTACAGCTTCATTCAATGTAAAAAAATTTGGAAGAGATAACATTCAGTCCATAACGAAATCAATAAATCTTAATATACTTTATCTTGTGCTAAAAATCTAACTGGCTTTCTACTGTCTCATCCAGCATATGATTTTGAAAGCAAGAACAAACCACTAAATTTCTTTCTTTGCTTTCAAAACTAGTTCCATTTCTCCATGCTAAGCTCTATGAGTACCTCTCTGCCTACTTGGCTTAGTACAAGAGGCAGGAACTATTTATTGCTGTTCTTTACCTCTCTTTCCTCATCTTAGTATGGATATAGCAAGTATTCTAATAATTCTTGTTTTCATCTCACTTTCCACATTGGTAACCTGAAAAAAAAATTACAGTAGTTCCTAGTATATTAGGTTAGGAGATGGAATTTCATCTTTCAGGCAATGGAAAAGAATGTGATTATAAGAATGGAGATTGCAAAATAGGCAATAAATGGATAAAAGAAGAAAATGTGTAGGAAAAATAATTACTTCAGTATTGGTCATAGAGATTATAATGTGCCTATGATTTATGCAGATGGACATTATAATCCATGAATAAATGAATATTTACATACACATTCATTTGGCAAATATTTTTCAAGTACTTAATGTATCAGAGTTCTATTTGATGTGGTACCTAAATCCCTACAAAGAGAAGCTATGACCAGAAAACCTCATTTACTGTGTGCCGTCCTAGCAACTTGCTTAGCTTGAAAGAGGGACACAAAACATTATCTGATCCTCAAGGATTTGGACCCACGCACTTTAATAGAAATGCGTTTGAGACACATTCTCAACTATGAGGTGGTGGTTGCCCAATCTTTCCTTTTACTCTTCTTGACCAAATAGCTATTCAAATATAAGAATAAAAAGGGAACTTAACAAAAACCTTTATATAAATATCCATCCTTAAAAAAAGAAAAGAAATAGAGGAGGGCATTGTGGTGCAGTGGGTTATGCTGCCACTTGAGGTACCCACAACCCATATCAGAGTTCTAATTTGAGTGCCAGCTATTACTCTATCTCCCTCTCCCTCTGTGTGCGTGTGTGTTTGTATGTGTGTCTTAAAATAATTTGTGAATATTTTTTAAAAAGAAGGAAATAAATATTACTAACAAAAGGCAGTTGGAATATATGCTTTTAGAAAGACTTATCACAGCCATCAAGAATTTTTAGGACAAATGATTCTATATAGTTTCAAGGAAATTTAAGTGACCATTTATGCTTTTTGCAGAAATCACAAACAACATAATTCTATTTCTGCAGAGTAGGTTATATCTCTGAAAAGCACCCCAATAAAATAAATTAGAATGTGTCTATTAGTAGTCAAATGAAAATAATTTATGGAATATTCATATGCCAGATTACTGTGCAAAAAAGAAAATGCATGAATAATAACTGTGTGCAACAACATGAACAAAACTTGCAGGCATAATGCTGAGTCATGAAAATGAAGGAAAGAATAGACACTTGATGATTCCATTCATAAAGTCAAAAGTAGGAGAATTCAAATTATAATTTTAGGAGTTCATATACATATATATATATATATAAAAGGGAATATGAAAAGGAAATTCTCAGGACCAATGTTGTGGTATTGTGGGTAAAGCCACAGCATGCGATGCTGGCATCCCATATGGGTGCTGGTTTGAGTCCCAACTACTCCACTTCCAGTCTAGCTCCCTGCTAATGGCCTGGGAAAAGCAACAGAAGATGGTTCAAGTGCTTGGTCCCCTGCACTCACATGGGAGACCAGGAAGAAGATCCTGGCTTCTGGCTTCTGTCTGGCCCAGCCCTAGCCACTGAGACAATTTGTGGAATGAACCAGTAGATGGAAGATCTCTGTCTATCCCTCCGTCTCTCTGTAATTCTGCCTTTCAAATAAATAAATAAATAATTTTTAGAAGAAATGCTCATAACAGCAATGAAGGCATTGGTTATGTTCAGTGTAGGACAGCAGGTGTGAAGTGACACATGAGGATGGCTATCTGGGTTATTATTTGATCTGGATAGGGTGGTTTTCGATGTGTGTTCGTGTTAAATAACTCATTAAGCTCTATGTTTGAAAGATTTTATAATAAAGAGAACTATGTGACTATGAAGATATTATATGTTAATAATAAAAAGGAAAAATCACACACCATAACAAATGTATTTTATAAATGTTTTAATCCCAGTTAATTTAGTTTGTAATACTCTATAAATATTAAATGAAAAATGCAAACACATTTGTTTGTTCTAAAACTGAAATAGATACTATGTTCTTCCCTGTCATTCTGCCAATAGAATTTACTTGTAATAGTAGCAAGAATATGTGGCCTGACTTTGATGATTTACAAGTATATGTATGATTTTGTCTTTCATGTGGCATAGAGATGGCATAATCATGAGGAGACCAAGAAAGCTTTGACCTACTCTTCCCCTTCAGACACACTGTACATGCACTTATTCAAATAACCAGGAAGAAAACCCTCCCACTTCATATTCTCAGCACACTGTTTAGGAATAAAGTCTAGTAGTAACATTAGAAAGCCCACATTTTTTACTTGGGGCATGTGAAATGACAAATTTTTGTGTCCTTAATATCCTCCATGAATTCTACATAATAATTATTCCATGGGGTTTACATCTTCTGGAATCATTAACCGTGTTGTATGCACTGAAGAGATTGTTATTCTTTTTTCAGTTCTCTTTCCTTTTGTGTTAGCCCACATAATTAAGTTAATAAAGCAATGTTTTTGGCAATTATAAGTGAAACTTGCAATATTATTCACCTGTACTATTTTCCTTTCTTAGGTAATGAATTGAAGCAAGAGGGCCAAGGATTCCTTAATTACTACATTCCCAGCAAGAAAAACAGCTGGGGAAAGGTGATGATTGTAATTGTAACTATGTCCTTCTAACATTGCATATTAAGATAGCACTAATAATGGAAAGTATTTGGGATTCAGACAGATGCAGAGGCTGCAGGTTTCTTTTCCAATATCCCTAGAACTCAATTGCTTTGATGTCTTCCCCTAAATTCCATTGTTAGTCTACATCCATCAAGAAAATGGGAATAGAGAACTGCAACCTCTTGGCTTCAGTATTTCCTATTCTTTGTTGTCTAGCCCTTCTGTGACTTTTGTCCTCCAAATAAACTTGACATGAGTTAGGGGAAGTGGAGTAAAGACTCATCTGGATTGGAGGCTGGAAAGAAAACTGCATAGTAACTGCAATTTTTGTTGTTGTTCTTTAAGGTGTTTGGTGTGTTGGAGAAAGCTAAAGAGCAATTCAATTTAGAAGATTATTCCATCAGTCAGATAACCCTGGAACAAGTCTTCCTGACCTTTGCTAATCCAGATAAAAGAGCAGATGTTCGTTAAAATATGGTGCCATGAGATTCAGTTGCAGCCAGTGACCCTTATGTCTCATTACACCTCGATGCATAGAGGGACACTGCTGTGTTTGTGTATCTTGGTGTAAATACACTTAAGTAATAAAGATTTTCCCCAAAGAGAAAGTTTGTTCCCTTCTTTGCAAATTTCAGTGGTGGCCTATGCATACAGTGTGTGCAAATCCAAAGACCTTTGGTTAAATTCTTGTTTTCTCTCCTAAAAATATGGGAGCAGCATTTATCAGAGAGGGAAAGAGCACTTGTTCCTGAGTATTCTGAATATTTGATTAGGAACAGCCAGAAATGTGTGCTAGCAGAGGCAACAGCCTGTAGAGCAAGAGTGTTCTGTTTTAGCATCTGGTTATGGATAAGAAGCACATAAAGCCTGGAATAAATCTTTCCCAGAAGCATGAGTGCATGTGCACACACACCAACTTCATACCAAAAAGTCTAAAATCAACTCAACCAAGATTCTACCTTTGTAAGAGAATTTTTGCCCTGATAATATTTATTTATTTATTTATTTTTAACTTTTATTTAATGAATATAAATTTCCAAAGTACGAATTATGGATTACAATGGCTTCCCCCCCATACCGTCCCTCCCACCCACAACCCTCCCGTTACCAACTCCCTCTCCCCTTCCATTCACATCAAGATTCATTTTCGATTATCTTAATATACAGAAGATCAGCTTAGTATACATTAAGTAATGATTTCAACAGTTTGCACCCCCATAGAAACACAAAGTGAAATATATTGTTTGAGTACTCATTATAGCATTAAATCTCAATGCACAGCACATTAAGGACAGAGATCCTACATGAGGAGTAAGTGCACAGTGACTCTTGTTGTTGACTTTACCAATTGACACTCCTGTCTATGGCATCAGTAATCTCCCTATGCTCCAGTCATGAGTTTCCAAGGCTATGGAAGCCCTCTGAGATCTCCGATTCTTATCTTGTTTAGACAAGGTCATAGTCAAAGTGGAGGTTCTCTCCTCCCTTCAGAGAAAGGTACCTCCTTCCTTGAAGACCCGTTCTTTCCACTGAGATCTCACTCACAGAGATCTTTTGCCAGAGTGTCTTGGCTTTCCATGCCTGAAATACTCTCATGGGCTTTTCAGCCAGCTCCAAATGCCTTTAGGGCTGATTTTGAGGCCAGAGTGCTATTTAGGACATCTGCCATTCTATGAGTCTGCTGAGTATCTCACTTCCCATGTTGGATCACTCTCCCCTTTATTTATTCTATCGGTTAGTGTTAGCAGGTACTAGACTTGTTTATGTGCTCCCTTTGACTCTTAGTCCTTTCATTATGATCAATTGTGAACTGAAATTGATCACTTGGACTAGTGAGATGGCATTGGTACATGCCACCTTGATGGGATTAAATTGGAGTCCCCTGGTATGTTTCTAACTCTACCATTTGGGGCAAGTCAGCCCGAGCATGTCCCAAATTATATATCTCTTCCCTCTCTTATTCCTACTCTTATGTTTAACAGGGATCACATTTCAGTTAAATTTCAACACTTAAGAATAACTGTGTATTAATTACAGAATTAAACCAGTCATATTAAGTAGAATAGACAAAAAAACTACTAAGAGGGATAATGTATTAAGTTGTTCATTAACAGTCAGGGCTATGCTGATCAAGTCACCGTTTCCCATAGTATCCATTTCACTTCAGGAGGTTTACTTTTTGATGTTCAGTCAGTTGTCACCGATCAGGGAGAACATATGGTATTTGTCCCTTTGGGACTGGCTTATTTCACTCAGCATGATGTGTTCCAGATTCCTCCATTTTGTTGCAAATGACTGGATTTCGTTGTTTCTTACTGCGGTATAGTATTCTAAAGAGTACATATCCCATAATTTCTTTATCCAGTCTACCGTTGATGGGCATTTAGGTTGGTTCCAGGTCTTAGCTATTGTGAATTGAGCTGCAATAAACATTAGGCTGCAGACGCTTTTTTGTTTGCCAATTTAAATTCCTTTGGGTAAATTCCAAGGAGTGGGATGGCTGGGTCGAACGGTAGGGTTATCTTCAGGTTTCTGAGGGATCTCCAGACTGAGTTCCATAGTGGCTTGACCAGTTTGCATTCCCACCAACAGTGGGTTAGTGTCCCTTTTTCCCCACATCCTCGCCAGCATCTGTTGTTGGTAGATTTCTGAATGTGAGCCATTCTAAACGGGGTGAGGTGGAACCTCATTGTGGTTTTGATTTGCATTTCCCTGATTGCTAATGACCTTGAACATTTTTTCATGTGCCTGTTGGCCATTTGGATTTCCTCTTTTGAAAAATGTCTATTGAGGTCCTTGGCCCATCTCTTAATTGGGTTGTTGGTTTTGTTTTTGTGGAGTTTCTTGATCTCTTTGTAGATTCTGGTTATTAACCCTTTATCTGTTGCATAGTTTGCAAATATTTTTTCCCATTCTGTCGGTTGTCTCTTCACTCTCCTGACTGTTTCTTTTGCAGTACAGAAACTTCTCAATTTGATGTTAATTTTGGCTTTGACTGCCTGTGACTCCCGGGTCTTTTCCAGAAATTCTTTGCCTGTGCCAATATCTTGAAGGGTTTCTCCAATGTTCTCTAGTAACTTGATGGTGTCAGGTCATAGATTTAGGTCTTTAATCCATGTTGAGTGGATTTTTGTGTAAGGTGTAAGGTAGGGGTCTTGCTTCATGATTCTGCACGTGGAAATCCAATTTTCCCAGCACCATTTATTGAATAGACTGTCCTTGCTCCAGGAATTAGTTTTAGATCCTTGATCAAATATAAGTTGGCTGTAGATGTTTGGGTTGATTTCTGGTGTTTCAATTCTGTTCCATTGGTCTATCCATCTGTTTCTGTACCAGTACCATGCTGTTCTGATTACAACTGCCCTGTAGTATGTCCTGAAATCTGGTATTGTGGTGCCTCCGGCTTTGTTTTTGTTGTACAAGATTGCTTTAGCTATTCGAGGTCTCTTGTGCCTCCATATAAATTTCAGCACCAATTTTTCCAGATCTGAGAAGAAGGTCTTCGGTATCTTGATTGGTATTGCATTGAATTTATAAATTGCTTTTGGGAGAATGGACATTTTGATGATATTGATTCTTCCAATCCATGAGCATGGAAGATTTTTCCATTTCTTGGTATCCTTTTCTATTTCTTTCTTTAAGGTTTTGTAATTTTCATCGTAGAGATCTTGAACGTCCTTGGTTAAGTTTACTCCAAGGTATTTGATTGTTTTTGTAGCTATTGTGAATGGGATTGATCTTAGAAGTTCTTCCTCAGCCATGGCATTGTCTGTGTATACAAAGGCTGTTGATTTTTGTGCATTGATTTTATACCCTGCTACTTTGCCAAACTCTTCTATGAGTTCCAATAGTCTCTTAGTAGAGTTCTTTGGGTCCCCTAAATACAGAATCATGTCATCTGCAAAGAGGGATAGTTTGAGTTCTTCCTTCCCAATTTGTATCCCTTTAATTTCTTTTTCTTGCCTAATAGCTCTGGCTAGAACCTCCAGAACTATATTGAATAGCAGTGGTGAGAGTGGACATCCCTGTCTGGTCCCAGATCTCAGTGGAAATGCTTCCAACTTTTCCCCATTCAATAGGATGTTGGCTGTGGGTTTTTCATAGATTGCTTTGATTGTATTGAGGAATGTTCCTTCCAAACCCAGTTTGCTTAGAGTTTTCATCATGAACGGGTGTTGTATTTTATCAAATGCTTTCTCGGCATCTATTGAGATAATCATATGGTTTTTCTTCTGCAGTCTGTTAATGTGGTGTATCACATTGATTGTTTTGCGCACATTAAACCATCCCTGCATACCAGGGATAAATCCCACTTGGTCTGGGTGGATGATCTTTCTGATGTGTTGTTGCATTCTATTGGCGAGAATTTTATTGAGGATTTTTGCATCTATGTTCATCATGCCCTGATAATATTTAGAATCCAAGAACAGAAGGAAACACACTCCTTAAAAATACTGTATTTTCTTTTCTACTCTTATTCCACCTCTGATTTTCATTAAGAAGAAAAGAAAGAGCAAGGAAGTGGAAAGGGAAGAAAACAATGTCTTCTTCTTCATTTTGAATGATTTATTTGAAAGGCAGAGAGGTCTCTCGTCTACAATGGCCACAACAGCCTGGGCCAGGCCAAAGCCGGGAACCAAGAACTCAATCCAGATGGGTAACAGGGAGCCAAGTACTTGAGTCTGTTGCTTTCCAGGGTGTACATAGCAGGAATGGGAACAGAACTGAGACTTGAACCCAGGCCTTGCTATAGACAATGCAGGCATCCCACAGGACATCTTAACTGCTGCCCATAAGCAATATGAGAAATCTAACCACTTCTTTAGGATTCATGGTCAGATGATCAGTCAGGATGGGTGCCATTGAATTGCAAAATGAAAATAATCCATGAAGCTGCTCTATTCTGGGATGGCTTGTTCAAAGTCATTTTTAGCCATAATTGGATATCGAGTGACAGAGTGATATCCAAAGTTAGTCTATGTTCTATTGCTGTCAGCTGCAGTGTATCTTTCTTGGTTTCTATTTCCATACCTGCCATAGATCTCCGGCAACTGATTTCAGAATTTACAAAACGTGTTTCCTTGGGGCCGGTGTTGTGGCACAGCAGGTAAAGCCACAGCCTGCAGTACTGGCATTTCATATGGATGCTGGTTCGCGTCCCAGCTGTTCCACTTCCTATCCAGCTCTCTGCTAAGGTCTGGGAAAGCAGTGGAAGATGGCCCAAGTCCTTGGACCCTTGCACCCATGTGGGAGACCCGGATGAAGCTCCTGGCTCCAGATCAGGAGCTCCAGCTCCAGCCATTGCGGCCATTTGGGGAATGAACCAGCAGATGAAAGACTTACTTTCTCTCTTTCTCTCTCTGTAACTCTGCCTTTCAAATAAATCTTTTTTTTAAGTGTTTCCTAGGTTGGCTGCCCTTTTTAAATATTTTTTCAATGTTTAAATAAGGTGAACAAATTTCACTTATTTTAGGAACAGAGTGATACTTCCCACCCTACACTCCCCACCCTCCCACCCACCCACACTCCCACCCTCCATCCTCCTTCCTTATTCTTCTAAATTTTTACAATGATATACTTTATTTTATAATCATAAGTTTAACACTTTCCACTAAGTAAAGAGGGAAAAGGAACTAATTTTATTAAGCTGTAACATTGTCTTTATGACAATATAGTCTTTGTTCCCAGATTTTCCAAGAGGGAATTTATAAAGACCTCCCACTTAGCTTTATTAATGACCCTCTTTAAAATTCCTTCACTTTGGTAGTCTCTTTCACAGCCTTCCCTTGTCCCTCATCCCACTTCATCTAACAGAAATTTTAAAAAAAGTCTGTTAACTACTTTCATGTATTGCATCATTTAAAAATCTCATGACCATCTGAAGTAGGTAGGTGCTAATACTGTCTTCACTTCGCATGGGAGGCTCAGAAAGGTTCAGAGATGTGACCAAAGTCACCCGGCAAGTAAGCAGGTATATCCACCAGTGTCCCTACCAGGAGACAGGAAACCATCGAGTAATTTGATTAGGGAACGTTTAAGAATTAGTAAACATGAGACAATAAGGAGGTGAAGAGAACTCTTAAAAAACAAACTTGGAAGAAGGCCCCCCTCCCAAAGGCTGGAATTCAGACCTTGGAGAAGGTGTAGTTATGGCTCACTTGACAATGGGGAAGTTCGCTGGCCCAGGGCCAGAGCTGTTGCACAAGCGAGAAACAAGCTTCAGGATATAAGTTGCCCAGGCTGGAAGAATGGGAACTAGCAGTTTGGGGTCTGGTAAGCAGGAAACATTGCTGTGGGTTACTGGCCGTACAGTCAACCGATGCAGCACCTGCGTCACTCCCTGGGTGCTAGCACTTTACAGGAGGGTGAGTGCCACGGAATATTCACACCTTTTGCTGACAGCAGCCAGGTAGGAGTGTGCAAAATCAGGCTACACCTTAACCAAGTGTCCTTGTCCTGCAATGTTCCTCCCGGACACTCTGCTGAGGAAGCTTAACCTCCTGTCAGTTGAGTCCAGCTCCGAAGGGCGCTGAGAGGTAGTGCAGGAATGAATTTGCACCCCTTCAGTCGGAACCCAGAACCTGTGATTCTAATTATTAAGCAACATAGGGCATTGCTAACGGGAGGCAGCCGGCCAGAGGAGCACGTATTAAAGACCTTGGGGAGCTTGAGAAATGCAGGGGGATGGAGTCGGGGTAGCGAACGCACGAGAGGGAGGTGGAGGTTCACAAGCGCTGACCTTCCAGGGTCGAAGTCGCAGGCACTGGGGGTGGGTTTGGGGAAGCTGCCTTAAGCGGCGACTGGGGCTCGCAGGCGCACGCGCGGCGTCCAGCCCGAGTCGTTGTCTTCGGTTGCGCGTGCGCGCGCGTGGGCCAAGCCACAAACCGGCTCGCGGGGCGCCTGCGCGACTGGGCGGTTGGGGAAGGCGTTGGAGGCGGCGCCGAGCGTGGTCGACCTGCGCCCCTCGGCGGCGGTGGCTGAGGTGGCCGTTGGGAATCCATGAGGTGAGTGTCGCGGCCCTCCTGAGGACTTCCCGCCTCCAGCCCTAGTGGCCCTGCTCCGGCCGCCCGTCTCCGACGTCCTGGAGGCCGAAAGGGCGCCCACTGGACACAAACACGCGACCCTCCCCTCAGCAACTGAACAAACCGGGAGAGACTTGAGGGTTTGAATTACGTCCGCGAAAGTTTTGGAAGCACAGTCAGGCTTGGTTCCAGTCCTGCCATTTCACTGGCTGTGGGGCCCTCCTCTGCGGGGCTCATCTGTGAAATGGGCATAAGGGTCGGGCCCGCCTCAGTGGGTGGATGTCCAGTGTGATTGGAAATAACTCGGAAAAATGCTGGGTTCTTGGCCGGCCCTGCCAAAGAGTGTAACTGGGGTGGAGGGGTTGGGAATGTGATGCTTGGTTTTTCTGGAACGTGGTAAATAATAAAGATACGTGGAAAGATATGTGGAAATTAATGCTACAGGCAGTTGAGTTTGTCGGAGACTGTTCTTGGGCTCATAGTGATGGTCATGACACCCATTTTGCAGTTCGACGCCGTACTGGAGGTATTAGGGGAAGGAATCAGACAAGAGAAGACAGTAAAACTGTTACTATTTATAGATAGAAATGCTTAATCCTAGAGAATCAATGCTGACACTGTGGGAAATAAGCCCACCTGAAACCCCCTACCCAGCAAAGCATGGACTCGGAAACAGAAAGGGAGGTGTTTGTTGATACCCGCTCTCCAGAGCTGGGTGACCAGAGGCACCTCCCTCAGACATTCGGCTCCTTGCAGAGGTCCCTTGCCCCAGTTTCTCATTGGTTGAGAAACTTGGGAGGTGCGATCTAAACACTTAGTGCCTAAGGCAGGGTGAAGTAGGGCTAACAGGTGTGGGTGTTGCTGGACAGGTCTAAGGGGAAGGGTCAATACATTGTGGTATCCTCGAGGCTCCAGGAACTGAGTCTCAAGAGCAGTGTATACAGGTTACAGAATTGCTGAAAGTTACATAGATAAGTGGTGCATGGTTTGTAAAGCAAGCTCAACATTTGACCTACTTTGGGTTTGTAACCCTCTATCCTGCATGCTATTGAAACCTCATATATCATGGCAACACTAAGAGAAAGCTAAGTCTTTTATCAAAATACACCATGGTCGTTATAAAACCAACACAGACAATAAAAAATCCAAGATGGTGGCAGATGTGAAATTAAAATAACTTTAATATGAACAATAACTTGTTAAAAGATACAAAACAAGAGAATATAACAGCAATGGAAAGACAATATTTGGTAAAAAAAATCAACAAAGATGTGTAAAATTTATATGAGAAAAAATTCAGAAAGATTTGAATAAATGAAAAAGCATTCCTTGTTCTTGAATAGGATGACCTAATGTTATAAAAATATCATTTTTCTCTCAGTATATGTAACTTTTGTTTCTAAAGTTTATGTGAAAAGATAAACATAAAAGAATAGAACAGTGAAAAATAAGTCAGATGAAGACTAACTCTACCAAATATTAAAGCATACTATAAATTAATCTCTGTATTTAAAAATGTGTGTTCTTAGTACCTAAATTGAAAGACAAGTGAGGGAGTGGGCCTTGTGACTCAGGGGGTTAATCTGCTTGTGACACTGGCATCCCATATTGGCATGGGTTCAAGTCTCAGCTGCTCCACTTCTTATACAACTCCCTGCTAATGTGCCTGAGAAGGAGAGAAACAGGAATCCCATTGGGATGAAGCTCCTGGCTTTGCCTGGTCCAGCCTTTGTCGTTGTGCCCATTTGGGGAGTGAACCAGCATATGGAAGAACTCTTTCTGTGTCTCTCTCTCTGTAACTCTGTTGTTCAAATAAATAAATGAAAATCCTAAAAAAGACAAATGGAACAGAATAGAAAGTTCAGACATAAACCAAAGTGCACGTGAGAAATTTAGTAAATACTTTTGGTAACATCCCCTTTAGTTGACAAGTCACTAGGCAAAAGATGCACTTTTTAATAAATGGTGTTGAAACAAGTAGATAGCAATTTGGAAAAGTGTAAAATGTGAATGAGAAAAATCTCCATTAGTGAAAATCCACCAGCAATATAAGTTTCATAACAAAGTATATTCAAATAAAGTTTTTGTGTGGTAAATGTTAGCACAAGCAAAACCAAAAACAAGTGACAAGCTGGGAGAAAAATAATTTGTGTGGCAAAGGGATGATCTCTTTAATGTACAGAATGCTACAAATACAAGGGGTGAGACTAACCATTGGAAAAATAGGAAGAAAACAGTTGGAAGAAAAATAGTCCTTAAAAGATTCTCAAGTTTGCCACAATAAGAGAAATGCCTTTGAAGTCATTACTAAAGTTCAGACTTACACAATTTCAGAGGTTTTACAACACACTGCTGGTGAGGCTTTGAGAAGATAACTACATTCCCGTCAAAATTCCAAGATGTAATAGTGTAGAATTTTAGATCCTAGATTAATCAAAGCAATTTTAGGACAAAGCTGGTGGACTACAAAACTAGATTTCAAGACTTCCTATACACAGTTACAGTGGTTAAAACTATGTGGTGTTGGTGAAGAGATAGACATGTAGATCAATGGCAAAGAGAATATAGAAGTAGACCCACAAAAAATGTGGTCAATTATCTTTCACAAAAATGCCAGGGGAATTCAGTGGGTAAAGGAAAGTCTTTTCAAAAAATAGTGCTGGAACAACTGGATTTCCATATGAAAAAAAAAGTGTTGCCCTCACCTGTTCCAGGTACAAAAATTAACTCAAAATGGTTATAGACCCAATGAAAAAACTAAAATTATAAAGCTTTTAAAAGAAAACACAGGAGGAAGCCTTTATAGCCTTCTAGTAGGGAGCAATTTCTTAGTACACTCAAAATATGAACCATGAAAGAAAAATATTTTAAAATAAGCAGTTGGATTATGTTTGATAGGGTCCTATTCAGTGTTTTTGTGTTAATTTAGATAGAATTACTGTTGTTTTGGGGGTTGGAGGGGGGCATTCAGCTTAGTGTTTGTTAAATAAACTTCCTAAGGACAAATTGATCATTTCCTTCTATGTTCTAGAAAGTTTAAGCAGTGTGGCAATTATCTGTTATTTTGAGGATTGACAGAATTTCTCTATGAAAACATCTAATGCTTTTATGAGACATTTCTTTATTTCTCTATTGCTATACAATGATATTTGTGTTTCTTCAGTGAAAATCATTCTGTGTTATACTTCTAAAAGGTTACTTTGGTATATTGTATTCTCCTAAGAGATTTCCCATTCAGGGGCCAGTGTTTGGCACAATGGATTAAGCTGCTGCCTCCAATGCTAGCATCCCATGTGTGCACCAGTTCTAGTTCAAGCTACACCACTTCTGATCCAGCTCCCTGCTAATGCTCCTGGAAAAGCAATATAAGATAGTCCAAGTGCTTAGGCCTCTGCAAACTACATGGGAGACCAAAATGGTGTTCTAGGCTCCTGCTTCAGCCTTGCCCCGCCACAGCTGTTGTTCTATCTCTATCTCTCCCTGTAACTCTGCCTTCCAAAAAAATAAATAAATCTTAAAAAAAAAAAAAGAAAAATATTTCTCCTTCAATCCTGATTTTTAAATGTTTGTATAGTTACCCAACTAAGTACTCAAGATTTAAAAAAAAATCCTCTGCTTCAACAGTTATTCCTTCTTTTTTCTCCTTTATTTTATATATTTTTATATCACCAGCAGCCCTTCTTAAGGTAGTTGTACATTTTGTTGGTTTTGTTTTTTCTTGAAGAATCAGGGTTTTGTTATTTTTTCTGCAGTTCATCTTTTAAAATTAAAAAAAAAAATTGTAGAGAGAGATCTCTCATCTACTGGTGTACTCTCCAAATGTTTGCAACAGCCAAAGCTAGTCCATGCTGAAGCCAGGAGCTCAAAATGCAATGGAGGTCTCCACATGGGTGAAAGAAACCCAACCTC
Organism: Oryctolagus cuniculus; assembly: GCF_051225735.1. Classification (NCBI taxonomy): domain Eukaryota; kingdom Metazoa; phylum Chordata; class Mammalia; order Lagomorpha; family Leporidae; genus Oryctolagus; species Oryctolagus cuniculus. The sequence goes on along the minus strand of NC_142885.1, from coordinate 55,201,022 downwards.
TTGAGCCTTTCAGAGTGAACATTAGTAGAAAGCGGAAATCATGAAGTGGACCTGGCTAGGTGTTGAACACAGGCACTCCGACATAGGAAGTCAGCCTCTCAAGCACTTGTTCAATTGCTATACCAAGTGTCTGCCCCTGTCTATTTTTTTAACGCTAGAATTTTCTGTTTCTATTATTTTCATTTATTCTTTTTCACTTTTACTTTATTTTTTCTAGTTTATGTGGAATATTTTTGTTAATAGCTTTTATGTCTATTTTTCCTCCAATCATTTTAAATGTATCCTTTATTATCTGATTTTTTAAAGATTTATTTATTTATTTGAAAGAGTTATACAGAGAAGGAGAGATAGAGAGATAGAGAGATAGAGAGAGAGAGAGGTCTTCCATCCACTAGTTCACTCCCCAGTTGGCTGCAACGGCCAGAGTTGTGCCGATCTGAAGCCAAGAGCCAGGAGCTTCTTCCAGGACCCCCACATGGGTGCAGGGGCCCAAAGACTTGGGCCATCTTCCACTGCTTTCCCAGGCCATAGCAGAGAGCTGGATCAAAAGTGGAGCAGCCAGGACTTGAACTGGTGCCCATATGGGATGCCAGCACTGCAGGCAGGAGCTTTACCTGCTATGCCACAGCACCAGCCCCTACCTGATTTTTTTTTAAACTAGGGTATTATATGGACTCCTACTTATTTTTTGTCAATGTTGATAATTTTAGACTGTTTTTATTCAGTTGTTTTATACTCAGTGTACTTGTGTAGTTATTAATATCTTGTGTTGGTAATAGAGTTTTATGTGTTACTGGAAGCACAGATAGAATTACAGTATATTCATCATAAATTGTAGACTTTAGAAATATGAAATATCCTTTACTTTTAGGCTTGAATTCTACTGAATTTATTGCTTATAGAATTGGTCTGTTATAACAACATTCAAAAAATAGCTTTTATCATTTTTTTAAAGATTTATTTATTTACTTGAAAGAGTTACACAGAGAGAGAAGGAGAGGCAGAGAGAGAGAGAGGTCTTCCATCCACTGGTTCACTCTCCAGTTGGCTTCAATGGCTGGATCTGTGCCCATCAGGAGCCAGGAGCTTCTTCTGGATCTCCCACACAGGTGCGAGGCCACAGCAGAGAGCTGGATTGGAAGTGGAGCAGCCAGGACACAAACTGGTACCCATATGGGATGACAGCACTGCAGGCGGTGGCCCCAATCATGTTGTTTTAATGAATCATAATTTACATGTAGTAAAATATTCATAGTAAATCTCATCAGTCTTTTGATAAATGCATGTGAAAACAACATTATCATAATCAAAGAAAATCTTCTCATGCCTGGATTGAGGGGTTCTCCAAGATGACCTCCATATTTGAAGATTAGCTGGGATTCACAGTACTCAGCATATAGTTGTACTCACGCCAAGATATGTTACAGTGACATGACTGTTATAAAGAAAAAGACACTACTAGCATCTGGAGGAGCCATATGCAGGTCTCTTCTTTATTTAAAAATATTTAACAGACTTGTAAAAATTATACATATTTATGGAGTACTGTGTGATGTTTCAGTATATGTATATGTTGTTTAATGTCCAAATAGGATAAATATATTTATCTCTTCAAACATTCAACATCTCTTTGTAGTGAAAACATCCAAGATTCCATTTTCTAGCTTGTTTTTCATAGCAAAATATGTGGTGCATTAATATTAACCCCTGCATGCAGTAGAACCCCAGAACATCTTACTATGATTGATGTATAATCTAATTCTGCTAATCAACCTTTCCCCAACTCTCCCTTACCTTTTCCCTTCACAGCCTCTGATAACTAACATTATACTTTAAAATACTATGAGGGCCCCCCACCACCCTTTTTAAGACTGTACCATGTGGTACTTGTCTTCTGTGCTTTGCTTATTTCACTCAATGTAGTGACCAATTCCATGCATGTCGCATGTGACAAGATTTCATCTTTTTTATTGCTGAGTATTATTCCCTTGTGTATGTGTCCACATTTTCTTTATCCATTAATCAGTGAATGGACTCTTGGATTGTTTCCATTTCTTGACTCTCATAAATAGTGCTGTGTTAAACACAGGAGTGTCCATGTCTGACAGACTAATTTTATTTACCTTGGATATATATGTAGGAGTGGGATTACTGGATCATATGTAATTCTATTTTTAGTTTTTTTTTTTAAATTTTTTGACAGGCAGAGTGGACAGTGAGAGAGAGAGACAGAGAGAAAGGTCTTCCTTTGCCGTTGGTTCACCCTCCAATGGCCGCCGTGGCCAGCGCGCTGCGGCCGGCGCACCGCACTGATCCGATGGCAGGAGCCAGGTGCTTTTTCCTGGTCTCCCATGGGGTGCAGGGCCCAAGGACTTGGGCCATCCTCCACTGCACTCCCTGGCCACAGCAGAGAGCTGGCCTGGAAGAGGGGCAACCGGGACAGAATCCGGCGCCCCAACCGGGACTAGAACCCGCCGCGGCGCCAGCCTATTTTTAGTTTTTTAAGGCACTTCCATACTGTGTTCCATATTTACAGTCCTACCCACAGTGTTCAAGGATTCCCTTTTTCCCACATCCTCACCAACACTTACCTTCTATTGTCTTTTCCATAATAGTCCATATAACAGGAATGTTGTGCTATCTCAATATAGTTTTGATTTTAATTTCCCCAATGACTAGTAATGTCCACCATTTTATATACCTCTTGGCCCTTTGTATGTCTTCTTTTGAGAAATAATTGTTGCCCATTTTTAATTGGATAATGATTGCAAGACCGCCACAAAACACACCAAACACCAGATTAAGGGAAAGAGTTTATTGGTGGGGGACAGACTGGAGGGAAAGGGCGAGGAAGAAAAAAAAAAAAACAGAGAGGGTAGTGAGTGAGAGAGAGGAAGGAAAGGGAAGGGGAGGAAGGGGAGGAAGGGGAGGAAGGGGAGGGGAGGGGAGAGAAGGGGAAGGGTGGGGAGGGGAAAAAGTGTTCAGGAGCAGGTCCTGTTAAACCTTTGTGGGGGAGGCAGGCAGGGATGTAGGAGCAGTGAATCCCATTGGGGGGGGGGGGTAGAGCTGACACCTGTGATTGGGCCATGTGGTCACCTGGCTTCCGGCAGTGGTGGCGGGGGCTAGAGCCTAGGATGGTGTTCGTGGTGTAGATATCGCCACAGCTAAGACTGCACCATTTTACTAACGACGAAGATGATGATGATGATGATGATGATGATGATGATGATTTGCTGTTGAGTTGAGTTCCTTAAATATTCTAGATACTAACCTCTTTCTGATGTTTAGCTTCCAAATATCTTCTTTCATTCTGTAAGTTGTATCCTTACTCTGTTGATTATTTTCCTTGCTGGGCAGAAGCTCTTTAATTTGATGAGAACCATTTGTCTTTTGCTTTTGTTTTCTGTGCTTTTGGGATCTGATCCAAAAGGTCCTTTTTGTCCTGATGTGCTATTCCTATGTTTTCTTCTAGAAGTTTCAGAGTTTCAGGATTTACATTTAGGCCTATAATCCATTTTGAGTTGATTTCTGTGCATGGTGAAAGATAAGGGTCTAGCTTCATTCTTTTGTATGTGAATATCCACTTTTTCCTAATACCACTTATTGAAAACACTATCCTTTTTGCAAAGCATGTTCTTTATCAAAGTACCTTTATGAAAGATTGGTTGGCTGTTGGTTATTGGTGTACTTCTAGTGTCTCTATTCTATTCCATTGCTCTGTTGGTCTGTTATAATGACAATGACATGCTATTTTAATTACTTTAGCTATGGGGCTTTTTTTTTTTATTATTTGACAGGTAGAGTTATAGACAGAGAGAGAGACAGAGAGAAAGGTCTTCCTTCCACTGGTTCACTCCCCAAATGGCTGCTATGGCCGGCGCTGCACCCATCTGAAGCCAGGAGCCAGGTGCTTCTTCCTGGTCTCCCATGCGGGTGCAGCAGCCCAAGCTCTTGGGCCATCCTCCACTGCCTTCCTGGGCCACAGCAGAGAGCTGGACTGGAAGAGGAACAGCCAGGACTAGAACCCAGCGCCCATAAGGGATGCCGACGCTGCAGGTGGAGGATTAACCAAGTAAGCCACAGCGCCAGCCCCTTCTTGCTAGTGTTTTTGAAGATTTTTATATCTATGTTCATCCGGAATACTGGCCTGTAGCTTTCTTTTATTGTTGTGTCCTTATATGGTTTTGGTATCAATATGATGTTTGCCTCATAGAATATATTTTGAATAATTCTATAATAATTTTGAATAATTATTTTTTGAAATAATTTAAGGATTGGAGTTAGTCCTTTTCTAAAATGTTTATTTTTATGTACTTGAAAAGAAGAATGAAAGCGAGAGGGAGGGAGAGAGAGAGAGAGAGAGAGAGAGAGAGAGAGAGAAATCTTCCATTCACTGGTTTACTCCCCAAATGCCTCCGACAACCAGAGTTGGGCCAGGCCAAACCTAGGAGCCCAGAACTCCATCTGAGTCTCCCATGTATGTAACAAGGCACTTGAGCTGTATTAACCACCACCTCCCAGGATGCATTAGCAGTAATGCCCAATTGGAAGCTAAGTAGCCAGAACTCAAAAAAATATTCTGATATGGGATGTAGGTGTCTCAAGTAGCAGCTTAACCTGCTGCACCACAATGCCTGCCCCAAGGACTGGTAATAAATCTTTAAATGTTTGATAGGATTCAGCAGTGAAGCCATCTGGTCCTGGAATTTTCTTTGATGGGAGAGTTTTTATTGCTGATTCAATTTGCTACTCATTATTTGTTTAGATTTTCTCTCTCTCCATGATTCAACCTTGATAAGGTATATGTGTCTAAGAATTTGTCCCTTTCCTTGAGGTTATTGAGTTTGTAGCCATATAATTGTTCATTGTAATCTATAACCTACTTTGTATTTCTGTGGTGTCAGTCCTAATAAATGCATTTCCATCTTTTAAGATTTACTTATTTATTTGAAAGGCAGAGTTACAGGAAGGTTGGGGGGGGGGGGCAGAGAGGCAGAGAGAGACAAAGAGAGATCTTCTAGCCATTAGTTCATTCCCCTAGATGGCTGCAACAGCCAGAGCTGAGCTAGGCTAAAGCCAGGATACTGGAACTCCATCTGGGTTTCCCATGTGGCTGGTAAGGACCCAGATATTTAGGCCATCTTCCACTGCTTTCTCAGGCACATTAGCAGGGAGCTGAATGAGAAGCAGAGCAGCTGTGACTCCAACCTGATGATGCCTGCTTCACAAGTGGTGGATTAACCTACTGTGCCATGACACAACCCTTCCATTTTCATCTTGATTTTATGTACTAACATTTTTTTGTCTTTTTTTAATGAGTAAGTATAGGGAAGGTTTTCTCATTTAATTTTTTTTTACAGGCAGAGTGGACAGTGAGAGAGAGAGACAGAGAGAAAGGTCTTCCTTTTGCCATTGGTTCACCCTCCAATGGCCGCCACGGCTGGCGCGCTGCGGGCGGCGCACCGCGCTGATCCGATGGCAGGAGCCAGGTGCTTCTCCTGGTCTCCCATGGGGTGCAGGGCCCAAGCACTTGGCCCATTCTCCACAGCACTCCTGGGCCACAGCAGAGAGCTGGCCTGGAAGAGGGGCAACCGGGACAGAATCCGGTGCCCCGACCGGGACTAGAACCCGGTGTGCCGGCGCCACTAGGTGGAGGATTAGCCTATTGAGCCGCGGCAACGGCCCTCATTTAATTTTTTAAATTTAGTCTTCATGTCATTTATTTGTGCCCTGAATTGTATTATTTCATTCCTTTTAGAAATTTTGGACTTGATTTGTTATTTTTCTGTTTCCTTGAGGTTCAGTGATATGTTGTTTGAGATCTTTCTGCTTTTTTTTGATGCAGGCATTGATTTCTTTAAACTTCCATCTTAGCACTGTTTTTTTTTTTTTATCCTGTAAGTTTTGTTGTTTTGTGTTTCTATTTGCATTAGTTTTTAGCAATTTTAAAATTTCTTTTTGGTTTCTTTATCCATTGATTGTTCAGGAGTAAGTTGCTTGATTTCTTTGTATTTATGTGGTTCCCAAAGTTTTTCCTGTTTTTGATTTCTGGCTTCACTGCATTGTGGTTAGAAAAGATACTCAGTGTGATTTCTAGTCTTTTGAATTTTTTGAGACTAGTTTTGTGACATGCCATCTGATCTATCCTGGAGAATGTTCCATGTACTCTTGAGAGCTCTTGGGAAGAATGTTCTTTAGATATCTATATAGTCAGTTGATCTAGGGTGCAATTTACCACTGCTGTTACTTAGTTAATTTTCTATCTGGATGGTTGGTCCATTTCTGAAAGTGGAGAGTTAAAAATCCCCTCCTGTTATTATATTGGAGTCTATCTCTCCATTTAGTTCTATTAACATTTCCTTTATATATTTGGGTGCTACACCATTGGATGCATATATATTTTTAATTGCTGTTTCTTGCTGGATTGATTTTATAATGACCTTCCTTGTCTTTTTTTCTGCTTTTGATGTAAAATCTATTTTATTTGTAGAAGTATGGAGAAGTATGGCTACGCCTGATTTCTTTGGGGTTACATTTTCATGGACTGTCTTATTCCATCTTTTCACTTTCAACCTATATTTATCCTTAGCAATGAAGTGAGTTCCTTGTAAGCAGCATATAGTTGGGTCTTGTTTTTTGTTTTATCCATGTGGTCACTCTGTATCTTTTAATTGGAGAATTCAGTCCACTTACATATAGGATAGTTATTGATAGATAAGGTCTCACTACTGCCATTTTGATGTTTGTTTTGTATTTTTATTGTGGTTCTTTTTTTTTCTTTTTCCTCCCTTTCTATCTTCATTCATATCACTTATTTGATTTATGTTTTGATTCTTATTATTTTTAGTAAATGTATTATAGATTTTGTGCTTTGTGGTGACAATGAGACTTACAAAAACTTTTGTTTATCATAAGCTCATTTGAAATGGCAACAACAATGGAAAAGAGATAAACAAAAAGCACAAAGAGAAGAAATACTAATAAATAATTCTATACTTATCCATTTCTCCTCACATTTTGAAATTTTGATGTTCTATTTGACTTGTTTCTACATTGGCTATCTCTTCACATTATAATGTAGTAATTATGATTTTTCATTTTTGATAGTAAGGATATGAATGTTTATGTACTGTTTAAAGTATGAGAACATTCTTCATTAAAAAAATTTTATTTTATTCATTTGAAAGGCAGAGCTACAGAGAGAGAATCAGAGAGAGATCTTCCATCTGCTGGTTCACTCCCCATATGGCTGCAAGGGCCAGAGCTGGGCCAGCTGGAAGCCAGAAAATTCATCCTGGTTTCCCACATAAGTAGTAGGGGCCCAAACACTTGAGCCATCTCCTTCTGCTTTCCTGAGCACAACAGCTTTGACCTTCCTGTACCTGGATAGTTGTATCTTCTCTAGTTTGGGAAAGTTTTCTGTCATAATCTCTCTGAATATGCTTTCTGTAACTTTGGCATTCTCAAGTCCCTCTTGAATCCCTGTAATTCAGCTATTTGCTCTTTCCATGCTGTACCAAATTTATTTAAGCTTTCTTACTTCCTCACGATTCTTTGTTCTTCCCTAACAATGTATTTCAATCCCTATATTCAAGCTTATTAATTCTTTCTTCTGTTTGACATGTTCTGCTACTGATTCTTCCTTTTTGTACTTTTTGAAATGATTTATTTTATTTATTTGAAAGATAGAGTTACAGAGAGAGGTAGAAACAGAGAGAGAGAGAGAGAGAGAGAGAGATCTTCCATTCACTGGTTCACTCCCCCAAATGGCCAAAACTGCTAGAGCTGAGCTGATCTGAAGCCAGAAGCCAGGAGCTTCTTCTGGGTCTCTGCACGTGAGTGCAGGGGCCCAAGCACTTGAGCCATCCTCCACAACTTTCCTAGGCCATACACAGAGAGCTGGATTAAAAGGGGAGCATCCGAGACTCAAACAGGTGCCATATGTGATGCCAGCAATTCAGGCAGTGGCTTTACCCACTATACCACAGCGCCAGCCCCTTTGTTGCATTTTTTACTTTTAGTTGGTGTACTTTTCTCTTGAAGGATTCCTGTTTAATTTTGTCTAGTTGCTTCTACCTCTTTATCAGTTCTATTAGAATGATAAATCATTTCTTTGTGTTCTCTTGAAGTTTGTTGAGTTTCTATAAAATAGATAATTGAAAGTTTCCATCTAAGTATTTGAAAATTTCAATTGCTAGATGGTTGGTTTTTGGCACCTTTTCTTGTTCTTTAGATGAGGTCATGTTTCCCCAGAAATTCCTGGTGATTTTTGGTGTTTGACATCATCAGCACATGAAGAATTAGTTACAGTAATCTGACTTTGTGGCTGTCCTAGAAATTGTAAGCCGGCATTTTCTCTCAGCCAGTGGATACTTCTGCTATTTGAACATTAGCTTTCACCAAAAGTCAAGGTTTTACCCAGGTCGGCTGTTGATATTTTTCTTCTGATTCATTCCTGTTATATTCCCCAAACTCAAATGTGTCCCAAATCTGCAATTGATGTGTTGTTTGTATTGAACTGGGGAAGTGCTTAAAAGGAGCAGTCCATTGCTACATTCCTGTTGTGAAGCCTGTGGCAGACTCAGACTTACCCTATGTCCACTAATGCCACAATGCTAGCTACATCACATCCAGAGCCCACAGCCCAACAAGTCCACTGCAGCCTGAGGGTGGTATATGATGGAACAAAGACATAAGCTCCAGCCATTCTCCCTCATTGGCCAAAAGAGGATAATACTGGAATTTATCCTTGCCCTTGAATCTCAGTTCTGTCTCACACCCTATTGTCTTTACACCCTACCCCCACATTCTTCCCCAGGATCAGAGGTCAGGTGGCTACAGGAAAGACCAGTTCTGAGGAATTCACCTCTGCCTAGTGCTCCCACCCCACCCCCACCCCAGCCCTCCTAACATATAAAAAGGCTGCTCCCCTGGGTTTGGGGCCTCCTGCCACATGTTCCATCAATGTGCACACCAGCAGTTCGTCACCCACCTCTGCGGATTTATTTTCTCTGAGTAAATTTGGTCTTGCTGTAGATTTGTATTCTGCTTCCTCTCTGTTCTATGCCTCTTTTCCTAACATTTGGTGCCCCATGTGAGGAAGCACCAATCTGCAGTCTTAACATATCAAAGCCCCCCTTGTCAGCTGTTAAGGTGGACTTGAATGATGCAGTTCCTACCAGCCACAGCTGGTGATACTAAATAAGATATAGATTGATCAGCTGGAACCATAGAGGTCTACTTTCTCTAAAGCAAGTCCAGAGGCTCTATCTGAAGGAACTGACCTATGGACAGGGGCTGTTAAGATATGCTTAATGTTGGATTTTACCATCCTCTCAGAGTCCTCAAATAGTCCTGTGGTTCCTTGCTGTGTGGCTAAAGCTGTGGGAGTGTAATGGCAGACCCTCAGTTATGCAGGCAGGTGCCAGGTGGGTCACAACTGAGTCTCACAGTCATTTGGCCCTGTGCAATCTTTAGGGTATACACTAAGCCCTTGTGACCCTCATAGTTATTCATGCCAAAACAAGTCTGTTATACCAGGGTACAGGTCTCTACCTAACACTGGGGAAAGTACAGAGATTCCATCCACAAACACTTAGCTAGTTTCCATAGCTCTTGTGAAAGTGATTTGGTGTATGAATTGCTGTTAAAATTGGTGTCTCTATTGAGAGGTGGTCACTGAAGCATCTTACTTGGCCACCATCTTGGTTTCTGTCTCCATGAATTCATTCCTTTCAACGAAGAGTCAGGATACACTCTTCCCCTGAATTGTAAAGTTGTACATATTCTCATGATGTTTCCACCCAAATAAGCCAGAGGCTCATACCTCAAATTGTTGTTAAGCATTTGAACACATAGGCACCCTTTGCTACCATATACCCAAATTCCAGACTCTCATAAAGAAACACATGTTTAGCATTTAAGAAAGGAAAAAACTTCCTTTTACCCTCTTAGATTCTGTGACTAGTCCAGAGAAGTAAACTGTTGTGAGACATTAACAGGAGCAAAGCGTACAAATTGTTTTTACTATTTTTATATGCATGTGGAAGTCATTATAAGGAAGACAAGAGATCTGAAGAAGTAGTTAGGAACAAGAACTTATATACTTATGTAACAAAAAATAATAAAGTTGTAGAAAAGTGACAATGCAAAGGGATTTTAGGTAGGGGTGGTGAGTAAGAAATGCATGGGGACAACTATTGGGTGAGAAAGGCTATCTTTGTAGATTTATTTATACAGAGCCATTTTGAGGCCAACTCCATCTCTCATGAGAAGGATTTCCTCCTGCTGGTACAAGGCAGGCACTTTTCTCAGGGCAGATTTTATTACCTTCCTTTAGGTAGAAAGGGATATTTGTACCATCTTACAGATCATGGATAATTAATGAGGCTTTTTGCTCAACTATTTAATATTGTCAATATTTTAACCGTTCTAGTATCTGTTGGAAGATATCTCATTTGGTTTTAACCAATAGGTTATGTTTTTCCTGTGCTTTTTAGCAGTATGTATGTATAACACACATCTTTCTAAATGAAATATATGGTCAGATTTTGTAACCATTAAAAATAGTGGATTGTTCTTTTATTATTGGGTTGCAGCAGTGCAGGCAGTGCTTATAGGTCTTCTGTGAATAATTTCTCTCAGTCAGTGACTTTCCTACTTATTTTCCTTTTTAAAGATGTTTTGTTAATGATTGGATCCTTGTACCTCCTTTCTTCTATTCATACTTTAATATGACAGATTATTATGAACTGTAGTCACCCCACCATGCTGTGTAACATTGGGAACTTATTTCTTTGATTTAACTCTGATTTGGTACCCATTATCCAATTGTAAAGTAGTATCAAAGAAAGAGAACTGTTGACTGCCCTAATTGGATCAGTATACATTGTTTATACAAATTGAAATGTTACATAATAGCCTATAAAATGTACAGTTATTAATTTTAGAATGTTTTTAACGTTAATAAAAATTTTAATGCACAAATAGAAGTTGTATGTAATTAACATATACCATATTGTTTTGAAATGTGTGTATATTGTATAATGACTATATTGAGCTTATTAACATACATATTACCTTCCATACTTACTTTTTATGGTATGAATGTTTAAATCTTAGCAGTTTTTAAGACTATAACATTGAATTATTAACTATAGTATCCAGATTGAACAGTAAATCTCTTGAAATTATTACTCCTATCTAAATGAAATTTTATATTCCTTGGCCAATACCAGCCCAACTGCTACCCCAACCTATCCCATCCAGCCCCTAGTTAACACTATTCTACTCTGTAATTCTATGAATTCAACTCTTTTAGATTCCATATGTAAGTGAAATCATGTAGTACTTGAATTTCTGAGTTGGACTTATTTCACTTAACATTATATTCTCCAGGTTTATCCATGTTGTTACAATGGCAGAATTTCCTTCTTTTTTAAGGCTTCCTTTGCTTATATAAAGTTCTTTCAAAGGCTTCATGGAAAAATGGAATTAAAAGGTCAATTTATTTTGGTGTGCAAAAAAATTTTGAAATCCATGCAGTTTTTTAATAATGCACATTTTTATGAACTTTTAAAAGATTTATTTGTTTGAAAAGCAGAGTTATATATATAGAGAGACAGCAACAGAGATTGAGAGAGATGTCTTCCATCTGCTCATTTACTCCTCAAACGGCTGTAACAGCCAGGCCTGGGCCAGACCCAACCCAGGAGCCTAGAGTTCCATCTGGGTTCCCCATAAGATGGAAGGGTCCCAAACACTTGAGCCATCTTCCACTACTTTCCCAGGCTCATAGCCAGGGAGCTGGATTGGAAGTGGAGCATCTGGGACTCAAACTAGCACTTACACAGGATGGCAGTATTTCTGGCAGTGGCATAACCTGTTGTGCCACAACACTGGTCCCTCTGTGAACTTTTTGGAGTACCCAGTGTAGGTCACATTTTCCTTATTCATTTACCCATTGATGTATACTGAGGCCAATTCCATGTCTTGGCTGTTGTAACTAATGCTACAATGAATGGGGGAGTGCAGATATTTCTTCAACATACTGATTTCATTTCCTTTGGATGTATAACTAGGAGTGGGATTGCTAGGGTGATATGACAGCTTTAATTTTTTGAAAAAGCCTATTTTTTCATAATTGAAATTGTGTTAACTTTTCAGTAGCAAAATGAAAAACGTTTACCAACACAGACTACTTATGAATAAAAAGAGATTTTTGTAACCCATAGTTTTGAAGCTGAAAGCCCAAACAGCAGAGTATAGACTCTGTGGTGAGGGCCCACCCATTTGCTGCATCACCTCATGGCCTGGATGACAATGGTAGAAGCACAGGCAGAAGCCAGGAAGTGGTTACATCTCTATCTGGGAAGTGGTTACATCTCTATCCACCGGCAGAGAGGCCTAGGTGGGATCAGAGTTGCTCGTTTATAACAACCCTCCCTAAGAACTCACAACAGTGTTGCACAGCCATTCTGAGAGGTGTGAGGTGATCATCTCATTGTGGATTTGATTTGCATTTCCCTGATGATAGCACTTCTTCATATCCTTCCTGCCATTTATATATCTCCTTTTGAGAAACATCTGTTCAGATCCTTTGTCCATTTTTTAATCTAGTTTTTTTCTTGCTGTTAGGTTCTTTATCTACTATGTATGATTTGCAAATATTCTGTTCTGTAGGTTTTCTTTTCACTGTTGATTGCTTCCTTTGCTGAGTAGAAACTTATTCCATGTAATACTATTTGTCTATTTTTATTTTTATTATTGTTGCCTATACGTTTGGGTTTATATATGGGTTTATATATATAACATGTTTACCAATGTCATGGAAATTTATCTTTCGTGATGTTTCGTTGATCTTTTATTTTGTTTTTCTAGCCTCTATTTCATTTGTTTGCTCTCATCTTTATCTCCCCTTCTTCTAACTTTGTGCTTACAAAGAGAAACAAGAGATCTTGTTTGCTGTAGGTGTTTATTGTTACAAATTTTCCTCTTATAATTACTTTTGCTATATCCTGTAGGTTTTAGTTTGTTGTGTTTCCAGTGTCATTTTTCTCAAAATATTTTTAATTTCCCTTTGAGGTCTTCATTGATCCATTAGTTATTCAGTAGCATGTTATTTAATTTCCATATGTTTGTGAATTTTCCAAAATATCTCCTGTTACTGAAGTCTGGCTTTTTTCTTTTAAAGATTTTATTTATTTATTTGACAGGCAGAGATACAGACAGTGAGAGAGAGAGAGAAACGGAAAGGTCTTTCTCCTGTTGGTTCACTCCCCAAGTGGCCACAATGGCTGGAGCTGCGCCGATCCAAAGGCAGGAGCCAGGTGTTTCCTCCTGGTCTCCGATGTGGTTACAGGGGCCCAAGCACTTGGGACATCTTCTACTGCTTTCCCAGATCTTAGCAGAGAGCTGGACTGGAAGAGGGGCAGCTGGAACTAGAACCAGCAGAGGATTAACCTAGTGTGCCACGGCGCCAGCCCTAAAGTCTGGTTTTTTTTTTTTTAACTTTTATTTAATGAATATAAATTTCCAAAGTACGGCTTATGGATTACAATGCCCCCCCCCATAACGTCCCTCCCACCCGCAACCCTCCCCTTTCCCACTCCCTCTCCCCTTCCATTCACATGAGGATTCATTTTCAATTCTCTTTATCTACAGAAGATCAGTTTAGCATACATTAAGTAAAGATTTCAACAGTTTGCTCCCACACAGAAACATAAAGTGAAAAATAATAGATGATTTTTTAAATGATGATGAAATCAGATCAGACCTATTGTCATGTTTAATCCCAGTGAGAGTCAAGTTGGGAATTGATAATTTCTTCTTCTTCTTTTTTTTTTTTTTACAGAAGATCAGTTTAGTATACATTAAGTAAAGATTTCAACAGTTTGCACCCCCCATAGAAACACAAAGTGAAATATACTGTTTTTATAACATTGTGGGAGGAAAAGATTCTTGCTTGATATGATTTCAGTCTTCCTGAATTTTTAAAGACTCATTTTGTGGCCTAATGTGTCTTTGAAACTTAACAGTGTGTATTGGAGAAAAATGTGTATTCAGTATTAAGATGGATTGTTCTGTGTTAACCTTCATACTAAACACATACGTGATTTACATATCACCATTACAGTACTGGAATATTTTCAATTTGTGTACATTTACAAATGAGTTTTATTCTTTCTTGTATCTCTGTGTTACTACCTAGCACCTTTTCTTTCAGCTTGAGAATTTCCTCTTTCTTGCAGGCTCTTCTGGTGGCGATGAACTCAGGTAGCTTTTGTTTATGTGGGAAAGTGTTTATCTCCTTCATTTCTGCAGGACAGGCTTAGCAAGTACAGTGGTCTTTTTTACCCCCTTCATCACTTTGACTATATCATCACATTCCCTCTTGTTCTGTAAAGTTTCTCTTGAGAAATCTGCTGCCTCATTGGAACTCTGCTATATGCTATTTGAGAGACAGAACTCCCAGCCACTAGTTTTCACTCCAAATGCCTTTGACAGAGGTTGGCTGAGGCCAAAGAGGATCTGAGAACTAAATACAGGTCTTGCATGTGGGTATCAGAAACCTAATTACTTGAGCCATTACTATTGTCTCCCAGAGGCTGCATTAGCAGGGAACTACAACCAAGTTGGAAGCAGATATCAAACCCAGACACTCTCATATGGGTATCTCAACCAGCATCGTTTTTTTTTTTTTTTTCTTAAGATTTATCTATTTGTGAGGTAAAGTTACAGACAGAGAGAAAGGTCTTCATCCACTGGTTCATTTACCAAATGGCTGCAATGGCTGGAACTGGGCCGATTCTAAGCCTGGAGCTTCTTCTGGGTCCCCAGCATGGGTGCACGGGCCCAAGCACTTGGGCCATCCTCTACTGCTTTCCCAGGCCATCGCAGAGAGCTAGATTGGAAAAGGAGCAGCTGGGACACAAGCTGGTACTTGTTTAGGATGCCAGCGCCACAGGTGGTGGTTTTACCTTACCCACTATTCCACAGTGCTGTCCCTTTAACCAGCATCTTAACTGCTAGGACAAATGGCTGCCCCTATGCTTGATTTTTGACAGTTTGATTGTAATATTTCTTGGTGAGTCTTGTTTCATCTGAGAATGATTAGAAATCTTTGGAATTCCTGTACCTGGTTGTTTATATTTTTCCCCAATGCGTTCTATTCTTTTCTCTCTTAGACTTCATGAGCACTTATGACTCAAAAATTCACTCTTTTAATTCTGTCTCATAAGTCCCATAAGCTTTCATTATTCCTTTCCATCTTTTCTAATTTTGGACTGTATATCATCAAACAACTTTTTTTAGAGTGCACCTATTATTTGCCCTGCTTGGTCATTTCTGTGTTGATGGTCTCTGTTGTATTTTTCAGCTCCAGAATTTGTTTATTTTTCAAAGTAATTTTAATCTTTCTGTTAAATTTTGCATTTCAGTCATTTTTGTCTTCTGTATTTCATTGATTTTTTTTCTATATTTTCATGTACCTTGCTGAGCTTCCTTAAAATGATTATTTTGAATTCTTTGTCAGAAAGTTCATATACCTCCATTTCTTTCAGTTCAGCTAATGGGAGATTATTGTGTTAATGTGTCCATGGATTTTCATGTTCCTTATTGCCATGGATTTGAAGAAGCTATGGACTTATTCCAATCTTTGCAGACTGGCTTTGTGTTTAAGAGTCCTTCTCCAGTCAGCCCATCTAGTGACTCTGAGCAGGCCAACTGGCATGATCCAAGAACAGGTTTGCTGCTGAAGTCCTTGGGTCAACAGGTGGGTGAATCTGATACTTGGATTGGCTGAGTATGACCCAAAGCCTGGATCCATAAGGTTGGGCTTCCAGGCTGTTTTCCTGGAGCCAAGACTGAAGCTTGTGTCCAGAGGAGCTAACCTGGTGGTAGAGTAGACCTTGAGATTGAGTCTGTAGGGGCTGGCCTGGAGTTGAGATGGTCCTGGAACCTGAGTCTTTAAGGGCACTTCTGTTCCTGATTCTGTAGTGGCTGGCCTGGGGCATGGATCTGCAGATGTCCTCGGACCTTAAGGCCCTGGGTCTAGCCTGGCATGACACTGGCCCCTGTGTTCTGGAGCAGGCCTGGACCCTAAATCCTGTAGAGTCCAGGACCACATGGAATGGTCCAGAACTTGAGGCTGGCCTGGTGCTTGAGCTGGCGTGGATCTTGGTTCTTTGAAGACTAGTCCTAGCTTATGGTTTGGTTATTAACCTGGTGCCTAGAGCCACTGGGGCTTATTGAGCATCTGGGGCTTTGAGGACCAGCTAAGAGCCTATTTCTTCTTATGCTGGCCTGGAGGCTGAATTTGTACTTTCTGGTCTAGTTCTACAAGGGATGGCCTTGGATTTGAGACAGCCCAGGACCAGGGCACACAAAGCCAGCACTAGGGAGGCCTGGAGCCCATGTCTACAGGTGCCCACTTAGGATATAGTCCCTGGGTGTGCTAGTCTGGTGCTGGAGTAGGCCTGAAGCCCTTGGTTGTAGTGGCCAGCCCAGTGCTGAGAACCTGAAGCCCTTACTCAGGTGGCCAGTCCTTGAAGCCAAAGCCAAAGGCTATTGGGTCTGATTGGCCTATCTGTGGGTCTGGAACCTGGTTCTGTGCAAGTTACTTTGATTCTGATTTGAACCTAAAACCCAAGGACACTAGGGACTATCTAGTTCTTGGGCTGGTCTGGAGCCTGGGACCGTTGGAATTGGCTTTCCCTGGGGAAGGCCTGAAGAATTAGTTTCCTGGACTGCTCTGGAGGTTGGAGCTGTAGGAAGATTTTGCAGACCCAGTTTACCATGGTATCAGTCTGAGCCTGAGGCTGCAGAGGCTAGCCTGGCACTGGGCAGGTCTAGATCTTATATCTATCTGTAGGGGCCAAACTGGCAGCTGTGTGTGCTGTGCAGACCCAGAACCTGTGATTATGCAGGGTGGGCCTGGAGGCCCAGACTTCTACTAGTTTCTTGATGTTGGTTTCTGATAGACATATGCTAGGTTTTGCTGAAACCCATTTTTAATGGTTTATGTCCTTTATATACTCTTTAAGAAATCTGTGCCTATCCCAAGGTTGCAAGGATATCACTACTAGTAATAGAGATTTTCTAATAGCTTTCATACTTATATTATGTTATATTCAGAGGGAAAATGCTCATAGGAGTAGTTGACTCTGGAATTTTTATTTTTCTTCAGAAAAGATTTATTGTTTTTATGTCAAGTACCTGTGGGCACTTGAAGTCTTGGGTCACCTTTATCTGGTGTTAGGGATTGAGATTGTGTAAAGCTCTGCTAAATCCCCATGAAGGCCAGTCTCCTTCAGGTTCATCCTTTCTTGTAAGGGGAGATCCTAATCTAATATATCCCTATTCCCGATCCTGAATTCCAGCTCTTTTCCTCGTACCTCCAAGAATTTAAGTCCAGGGTTCAAAGTCACACTATTAGTGGCAGAGCTGGAATTTTGATCTAGCATCTAACTTCAGATCCTTGGTTATTAATAATTAATGTTATATTATTATAATTATTATTAATAATACATCATGAATGATTGGCTTTATTTCCCATAATTCTCCTACATCTGGTGTGGCACATGATAGGTGTTCAGCAAATGTTAAATATAAGAATGAATCCATTTGCTTTGGTATGCTATAACAAAATACCGTAGACTGCATGACTTACAAGCAGAAGACATTTATTGTTCATAGTTCTGAATGCTGGGTACAAAGATATACAGTAGCTTCAGTGTCTGGCAAACGATCATTTTCCTGGCTCACAGATGGCTGTCACTTCTTTGTGTCCTGTCATAGTGAGAGGAATGACTCTGGGACTAAAGGGCACTAATCTCATTCTAATCACCTCCCAAAGTTCCTACTTCTAAATATCATTACCTCGGGCGTTAGGATTTAACATGAATTTTAGATGGATATAACATTCAATTAATTGCCAATCTGTTCCTCTCAACAATATTATTAGGGCAATAATACTCAAATCTGATAAATTTGCATGTTAAACTGGTATTATAGACTTGGAGTTATGTAAGCATACATACTGTTTTGTTGGTAGCTTACATCAATAATTCCTTGATTTTTGTTTTGTTCTTTGACATTTTGTACATAAGAGGATATTAAATAAGTTAAAAATGCAGGGATAAACAACTTCTCAAATATTTTAAGTGCTTATTATTATTATCATTTTTAAGGCTTGATTAGCAAATTAATTTAAATTTAAGTAAGTATGTAAAATTTTCATATTGTCAGATATTCTTAAATATTTTTTCATTTAAATCTTTTCTCCCTCCATAGAGTTGAACTTCCATTCTTGTTGAAGAATGGCCTGGTTGGAGTTTAGAGCATTTAGGAGTCTTCTCTGGAAGAATTTTATTTTAAAGGTAAGTTGAACTATCCATAGTTTTGTTGCAATAGTTCATTGGCCACATGGGAAAATTATGAGAGCCTGATCACCATATTTCAATTTATTCTGTTTTCATTTTCCCAGTTCAGGGGCTATATGTGACAAATACAGAGTTCTGTAGTGAAGCTGTGCTTTTTGACAACTTATGTATTCTTTCATGAAGTATTTGTTTAACTTAATATAAAAGAATTAGCCATTTGCAAAATTAATGACCTCTGAGGTCAGTTAACATAATCTTATTTTTTCCTCCTATAGAAGCGGCGAATTATTAATTTACTTACAGAAATATTCTTAACGATTGTATTTGGTGTTGGAATTTTGTTAGCACGCAAATTTGTTGTTGTAAAGAAGAATGGACCTTTCAATTATAGTGCTCAGCAAGTTGACAATGTGCCTACATTCATCGGTGCTCCTGCTACTACTCCTTATCCTTGGGAATTGGCTTATGTACCTTCCAAAAGTACTGCAGTACAGAATATTGTTGAAAATGTGAAAGACAATTTAAACTCCAACATGAAAGGTTAGAAATTAAGATTTTCTGTAGAAATCATATTATTAAATTGTTTTAGCAAAGACATAACCTTTTTTTAAAAAATATTTATTTGTTTGAGAGGTAGAGATAGACAGTGAGAGGGAGAGACAGAGAGAAAGGTCTTCTGTCCGTGGGTTCACTCCTCAAATGGCCGCAATGGCGGAAGCTGTGCCAGTCCAAAGCCAGGAACAAGAAGCTTCTTCTGGGTCTCCCACATGGGTGCAGGGGCCCAAGGACTTGGGTCATCTTCTACAGCTTTCCCAGGCCACAGCAGAGAGCTATGGAAGAGGAGCAGCTGGGACTACAGCCAGCGCCCATATGGGATGCCAGCGCCACAGGTGGAGGATTAACCTAGTGTGCCATGGTGCCGGCCCCGCAGAAACATAAACTTTTTAGCTGGACCTTCACGAGTAAATGTCTCAAGTACAACCTTGTTAGCATATCATTATGACCAGGTATTAACCTCTTAAGTTTATTATGAACTTTTGTGGGGGCCAGTGCTGTGGTGCAACAGGTTAAGCCGCCATCTGTGGTGCTGGCATCCCATATGGGTGCCAGTTCAAGTCCAAGGTGCTCAGCTTCCAACCCAGCTCCCTCCTAATGTGCCTTCTGCTGTGTGAACATTGTGCTGCTTTGAAATCTTCTCTGCAAACAAGTCAGTCCACCATCATTAAGTTCAGCCTGCCGCAAACTCCCTAGACAGGGATACTGAACAGCCAAGTTCTTTGCCACATGTAACATCAGTGGTCTTTATTCCAGTTCCCAATAGGAATCTCATTTCTATCTGAAAACTCATCAGCCTGGCCTATACAGTTCACATTTCAACCAGCATTCTAGCCTCCTGAGACATCACCAGAATTTCTTGAAACACTCAGCTTACAGTATTCTAGGCTTTGTCCATCCTGCTTGTCCACTGTTGTATACTTTCCCAGCAGCCCAGTTCCAAAGACTCCTCCATACCTTCAGGTATAGTTCATAGTAACAACCCCACTTCTTGTTACCAATTTTCTGTATTTTTCTACTTTTTGTTACTTTAGCTAAAATACCTGAGAGGAGTTTCTTTGGGAAATAAAAGCATTTACTTCATCTTACAGTTTGAGGTTACAGTATCAAGTGGATCCATAGTATGGTGTTTGATGGAAGCTGGTTACAGTGGGTGTGGCAGCAAGTGATTGCTTAGTGAGTCAGGAAACAGAGAATTAGGCCAAACTTGGATTGTGATATTTCAACATCTCACATGAACCACCCTCCAAGGGCATGCCTCAAATGTTCTTCTACCAGTCCCACTTCTCAGACATCTTTAGATAGTAGAAAGTGAAAGAATCAGGCCTGAGGGAGAAGGGGAGGATTCAGTTCTCTCTAAGGTGTTTCCTTGCTGGGACAAGCTGTGCTCCAGCTAGTTAAGTCCTAGGTTGTTGAGAATTGCTGAACTGTCTTTTGGTTTCCTTGAATTCTGTCTCATGATGGCATGAGCATGACAAAACCTACAATTCCAATTGGGCTGAGGCAGGGAGAAGGGGGGGAAGTTTTGAGATAGTGTAAAACAAAATAATCTTGTTCATATTTGAAACATCTAGTCTAAGGATTTTAGACATGTGAAGAGATCTAGAATGATGAAATAAAGAAAATGAAACCTAACCAGGAGAAGCAGAACTAAAGTAACTGCAAGGAAGGTGGAGAGGAACTGCTCAGATGTGCACCTGTGCAACTTTACTGTTGTTGGCTCCTCATTCCAGCTGGGTTTCAGTTCTGACAGATGTTACTGCATCATTCCAGGATTTGTGTTTTTATGTGTTTTTATGCATAAAAAAGTTTGAAAGAAAAACTAGGTATCCAGTCCAGGGTTCAAGGAAATAGTTGCATGTTGGGACCGGTATTGTGGTGCCACAGGTTAAGCCTGTGACACCAGCATCCCATATGATCACTTGTTCAAGTCCTGGCTGCTCCACTTCCAATCCAGCTCTCTGCTAATGTGCCTGGGAAAGCAGTGGAAGATGGCCCAAATGCTTGGGCCCCAGCCACCAATGTGAGAGACCTGGAAAGAGTCCCAGGCTCTTTGCTTTCGCCTGGTCCAGCCAAGGCTGTTGCAGCCATTTTGGGAGTGAACCAGTGGACAGAAGATCTGTGTATGTATGTGTGTGTGCGTGTGTGTGTGTCTGTCTGTCTGTCTGTCTCCTTCCCTCCCTCTCTTTCTCTCTAACTGCCTTTCAAATATTATTAAAAATAATTTTATGTTCATGTATGTGTGCACATGTGTTTAGTGTTCCATCAGGGCAAACAAATTAGGCTAAGAAAATTACCATATGTTGTAAGTTATTTTGTTCTAATATCGGAGGATTTTTGGCCACATTACTGGAATGGAAAATGAAAGAGATGAGTTGAAGAATTTGAATATTTGTTGGAGTGATAGAGTCAGGAATCTGAGATGGAAAGGAAATAAGGTTAAGAGAAATGACAACTGATTGAGATGTCAAGTGACTTGAGTGTAAAATGGCTCATAATTGAAGACCTCTGTGGTTTATATCACACAACCAGCATACCACTATCTTCACACATTCATTTCTCTATATAGCTTTCTTTCAATAAGAAACCAGAAAAAAAGAGCATACTTTATCACTTGTAAACAGAGGGAAAAAATGCCCAATTATAGGGTAGTTGGGAAGATCAAATGAATTAAAATGAATGTTGAGAGTAATGCTCAGCACATAGTGAGCACTCAGTAAATGCTAGCTTTTATTACCATGGTAACCACAGATTCCTGCTCTGCCACCTTCCCCCTCCTCTGTGGAGTACTGCCTGTAAGCCCAAACTCCCAGTGACTATTTGGAAACGCTGTCTCACCAGAAACACTTCAATCAGAGAAACAGTAAAGGTTTTAAGCAGCAGACCGTATCTATCTCATCTGTAAAACCTGCCTTTTTGAAATTTAGGTTATTGCTTCCTAAATTCATTCAAGGCAATGGAAGTAACCAAACTTAACCATATTTTGCCCTTGAGTACTTGGTCTGAGGAAATCAACCCTATGTTCCACTCCTCTCTACCCCTTCGACCTGGATTTTATGTTTTAAACCAGCCTTACCTGTGCCTTAGTTTTCACAGTTTTGACCAATTGATTCCATAAGACTCTTAGCTCATCACATCACAGTGAGAAATGTTGATTGGGAGTTCCTGGTACTGCTTGTATTTTGTATTTTAATTCCATATGCAGCTAGGCACATTGCTGCCAGAAAATAATTCAGAATTATCTTACTAGGTGTCCCTGGATCTGGCAAAATCAAGTATGCTTACTATTAATCCTTTTCTCACAATAATAAATCTGCAGTTTTATATCAAAGTTTCTCATTAGTGACAGTCCTTAAGAAAAATCACATTTCTCTAATACAGTATTTTGTACTTGATAGCATATTTGTATCACAAAATATCACAACTGTTAGTTTAGTATAATAGGCTAGAAAGACAGTAAATTTTTGGTTTTTCAAAATGGATTGGATCTTCCTTGATACCACCTGCAACCTACGTGAGCTGCATTAATGTGCTGAGATGCATGCTAAAATCTTGGACACCACTCCCACTCCTAACCATGTGTTGGAAGTATTAGCAAGAAGTCCCAAAAAATCCTTGCTCTGCTATGTGCCCTGGGTGTTTTTGAAGCTGATAAATGACTTAAAAGGTAAAAACATTGGCATCTGAGTATTAACTGGCCCTATGGAGTAACATATAAAGCTAGGATGTCTGATTCATCTAAGGGAGAAACGGTGACTTGATCAGCATAGCCCTGACTGCTAATGGACAACTTAATACATTATCCCTCTTAGTAGTTTTTTTTATCTGTTCTACTTAATATGACTGGTTTAGATCTGTAATTGATGCACAGTTATTCTTAAGTGTTGAAAATTAACTGAAATGTGATCCCTGTTGAACATGGTGGTGGGAATGGGAGAGGGAAGAGATGTATAATTTGGGACATGCTCAGGCTGACTTGCCCCAAGTGGTGGAGTTGGAAGCATACCAGGGGATTCCAATTCAATCCCATCGAGGTGGCATGTACCAATGCCATCTCACTGTTCCAGGTGATCAGTTTCAGTTCACAGTTGGTCATGGTGAAGGGACTGGGAGTCAAAGGGAACACATAGACAAGTCTAGTACCTGCTAACGCTAACCGATGGAGTAAATAAAGGGGAGAGTGATCCAACATGGGAAGTGAGATACTCAGCAGACTCATAGAATGGCAGATGTCCTAAACAGCACTCTGGCCTCAGAATCAGCCCTAAAGGCATTCGGAGCTGGCTGAAAAGCTCATGAGAGTATTTCAGGCATGGAAAGCCAAGACACTCTGGCAAAAGATCTCTGCGAGTGAGATCCCAGTGGAAAGAACAGGTCATCAAAGAAGGAGGTACCTTTCTCTGAAGGGAGGAGAGAACCTCCACTTTGACTATGACCTTGTCTAAACAAGATAAGAGTCGGAGAACTCAGAGGGCTTCCATAGCCTTGGAAACTCATGACTGGAGCATAGGGAGATTACTGATGCCATAGACAGGAGTGTCAATTGGTAAAGTCAACAACAGGAGTCACTGTGCACTTACTCCTCATGTAGGATCTCTATCCTTAATGTGCTGTACATTGAGATTTAATGCTATAACGAGTACTCAAACAATATATTTCACTTTGTGTTTCTATGGGGGTGCAAACTGTTGAAATCCTTACTTAATGCATACTAAACTGATCCTCTGTGAAAAAAAAAAAAGAAAAAAAAAAAAGAAATTATCAATTCCCAACTTGACTCTCACTGGGATTAAACATGACAATAGGTCTGCTCTGATTTCATCATCATTTAAAAAAATCATCTATTATTTTTCACTTTATGTTTCTGTGTGGGAGCAAACTGTTGAAATCCATACTTAATGTATACTAAGCTGATCTTCTGTATATTAAGATAATCGAAAATGAATCATGATGTGAATGGAAGGGGAGAGGGAGTGGGAAAGGGGAGGGTTGTGGGTGGGAGGGACGGTATGGGGGGGAAGCCATTGTAATCCATAAGTTGTACTTTGGAAAATTATATGCATTAAATAAAAGTTTAAAAAAAAAAAAAAAAAAAAAAAAAAACTTTGAATAGATTAGGTGAACTTTTTTTTTTCTAATTTTCCTTCAAGGTGGAAATTTCAAAACACTGGAGCATCTGCTTCAATATGTATTATAATAATTATTATTTTAAACTTGTGATTAAAATTTTAAAAACTCCTAAGAGTTGTCCACTCCAAATATCAATTTGTTATGCCAGTGTTTGAGCAACAGCATTTTGAAATTTCTACTACTATAACTCTTTTTTTTTTTTTTTTACAGATCTAAACCAGTCATATTAAGTAGAACAGATAAAAAAAACTACTAAGAGGGATAATGTATTTAGTTGTTCATTAACAGTCAGGGCTATGCTGATCAAGCCACCGTTTATAACTCTTCATCCATGTGAAGTAGTTTCCCATCTAACAGATGGGAAGGGCTGTCATACATTTCACCATTATGTGGACAACTCATACAGATTTCTCTGTCTCCACAGTTTTGGGATTTTCTTCGGAAAGAGAATTTGAAGATTATGTTAAACAAAATAATAAAACTAAAAACGTTTTGGCTGGTATTGTTTTTGACCATGACTTCCAGAATAGCAATGATCCCCTGCCACTTAAGGTGAGAAAACTTCATATAGAAGCATCATAATTCTACTTTCAGTTTCCAGAGATTTAATGAAGTAGAAGCGACATTTCATAAGTGGGGAGACTGTAACTTTCCAAAGATTGTACTGCTTATACATATAGTAGAGTGAAGGCTTGTTTCCAAATCTTAACTTCTTCATCAGTGTGTTTATTTACACAGTGGTTTATTCTGATGAGAAAAATATTATGTGTATGACCCACAAGGCCTTATTTCTACATTAGAACCATCAGAAAAATTGATAAGGATATTACTTTCACCTGTGTCAGTTGTCTGCAGCCCTGGCAAAGTGAAGCCAATACACCTTCACTAGCAGGGAACAAATTATGAAAAATTCTTCCCTCTTTTGAAGCAGTCTCATTCGTCTCTTCTAGTTCTGAATCTAGAAAATAACTGAGGCTTAGCCAGGCTGAATTAGAATTAGGACATCTGCAGACACTGAGGAAGATGCTAATAATATCCAGCAAGAAGTAGAGATGAGGCCAATAGTTTGAACCTGATGTCTCTGCTGTTGTATGCATGGAACCACAAGTCTGCATTGAGGGCACAGTTGGTTGTCAATGTAACTGAAAGTAAGGATGGTCACCACATTGTAAGTTAAAGGGATTTCTTCATTTTGTTATCACTCCCTCACTACTTCTATCTGTGTCAGCTTCCCTCATTACTGACTCAGTGTTGGCTGATGATGGTGGCTCAACAGAATATATTATATAGAGAGTCTGGGCAAAATGTCTTTGGTTATATTTCAAACTCCACCCCTCTGCTTTTGTATAGTCTTGCTCTCCCTCTCACTTGGCTTGCTGTTGGTTTCTAAGATTGTTGCTGTGACTCTACATTGTCTTTCCTACCCATGCCTACTCGTTTCTTCCTTCATCTTCCCATAAATGCTCTAAATATATCTCTGCAATTGACTTTATGCCACAAGCTAATCAGTGTTTCCTCAAGTAGAATTTGAGCTCCTTGAGGAAGAAGGACTTTGAGCATAAAATGATTTATTGAAACTTTTGTCTTTATTTAGTTGGTGATTTGTGAATATGTAAATAATCACTTGGATGTACAACATCCTTTCTGATCTGATTTCTCTCATCTGACCCTTCTGATTTTTGAAACTCTTGATCCACTTGCTGTCTTGTAAAACTGCTCAGGCCCAGCATGATGTACTTTGTATTATCTTTTCATTAAACAATTAAAATTATGTAGCACTCCACGGTTACCTCTTAATCACGTTCCTCCTATGTATAAGATTCTTACAATCACTTTTAGGAGAGGAAGAGACTTTCTTCTTAGAACCCTTGGCTGACGATGGGAAGATAAATTAATACTTTTTTTTTCTTCTATTTGATTTCTGTATGCATGCCAGCTGTCTGTTTAGGAATGAATGCATTCACATTAATATACAAGTTGCCACTGTGTTTGCTTACTGCAAATGCACAGTATACATCCAAGTGTTACTGATACTTTAGTTTTTTTAATAATTATTATAATTTATTGAGGTAAATTGCTACTAAAAGTCCATTAATGCATGGTGATTTTTTTATTTAGTAAATATAAATTTTCAAAGTACAGTTAATGGATTACAATGGCTCCCCCCCCATAATTTCCCTCCTACTCACACCCCTCCCCTCTCCTGCTCCCTCTCCCATTCCATTCACATCAAGATTCGTTTTCAATTCTCTTTATATACAGAAGATCAATTCAGTATATATTAAGTAAAGATTTCATTAGTTTGCACCCACACAGAAACACAAAGTGTAAAATACTGTTTCAGTACTAGTTATAGCATTACTTCACATTGGACAACACATTAAGGACAGATCCCACATGAGAAGTAAGTACACAGTGACTCCTACTCCTGTTGTTGACTTAACAATTTGACACTCTTGTTTTTGGTGTCAGTAATCTCCCTAGGCTCTAGTCATGAGTTGCCAAGGCTATGGAAGCCTTTTGAGTTCGCCAACTTCGATCTTATTCCGACAGGGTCACAGTCAAAGTGGAAGTTCTCTCCTCCCTTCAGAGAAAGGTACCTCCTTCTTTGATGGCCCCATTCTTTCCACTGGGATCTCACTCACAGAGATCTTCCATTTAGGTCTTCTTTTTTTTTTTTCCCAGGGTGTCTTGGCTTTCCATGCCTAAAATACTCTCATGGGCTCTTCAGCCATATCCGAATGCCTTAAGGGCTGATTCTGAGGCCAGAGTGCTATTTAGGACATCTGCCATTCTATGAGTTTACTGTGTATCCTGCTTCCCATGATGGATTGTTCTCTCCCTTTTTGATTCTATCAGCTAGTATTAGCAGACACTAGACTTGTTTGTGTGATCCCTTTGACTCTTAGACCTATCAGTGTGATCAATTGTGAACTGAAATTGATCACTTGGACTAGTGATACTTTAGTTTTAAAAATTTCACACAGTTATTAGAGGAAAGATTTAAGGGAAGTAAACTTCTGAGCCTTATGTGATGTGCCTTACGATGAGTTTGCTGTCACTTTCTGTTGTTCAGAATCTATTTTGGTGCTCATCAATCTGCTCAAAACCACACATTCCTGATTTCCTTCCTTTTGTTTCTGAGTCTTGCTTTTTCTTTCTTTCTCTCTTTACTTATTGATATTATTTGTTTTTTATTATTGTTTGTTTCTTATTTTTCTTTCTAGGTGAAATACCACCTGCGTTTTAGTAGTTTTAAGAAGAACAGCAGAAAGTTTGCGACTCAGTTGGAAGAGGAATCCTGGTTAACAAATTCTCTCTTTCCGTCCATGCCTTCTATGGGACCCAGAAACCAACATGATGCACTTGGGGGGAATCCAGGTGAGAAGATACTGTATTTCTCCTAATATCCCAGTACTATAGTAAGGGTTATTATAAATTCATACTAAATAACTTCAACTTTGTGGTGAAAACTATTTGTTTTTAACCTACTGTATTGATTTTTTTTTTCATTTAAACTTTCATCATCATCTCTGTACATTTGAACAGTCCACTTTTATTCTTTCCAGGATAAAAGGAATTGCATGTCTTTATATTTTGATATAGACTTATTTGTGAAATTTTGACTTTATTGACTTGAGTTGTATATTTTCATGTACTGACACAGATAACTATAGTTTTATGATACTCTACTGGATTGGTAAGTAGCTTTTAATTTAACTATAATGTTAAAGTTAATTATACAAACTACCATTAAGATGTCTTTAATATGGAACTTAACTTTTACCAATAATTTTGCAAGTGCATCTTGAAGAAATTATTCAACAAAGGAAACAAGCATCATGACCAATATACCTTAATTCTTAAAAATTTGAGATAAAAGTTAAAATATAATTTGACAGAGCATTGCAGCCATCAAAACTAATCATCTTGAATGTTCTGAAAAAATCAAAGTTCAGAAATGTGTTATAAACCTACAGCTTTGTAAACTACATATTCATTAGCACAAAACTGGGGTAAATTTTCAAAAAGAAAATAGTTGCTAAGTTAGGGTGATGGAATTGTGTGGTGTGTTATTGCTATTTTCTTGGAAAACATATTTTGAATGTTTTTCTAGTCATAAAATTTAAAATGGAATTTTTGCTTTTTCCAATTGATGTTGCTGCATTATGGACCCAGTCTCAGACCTTACCTTAAAGCCCTTTTCTCTTCTGTTGAGGAACAATGTTTTTTGTTTTTCGTTTTTCCCTTTATACTATTTGTTGAACTCTTTTACTTAGTGTAGGGTTAGATTTATGATTATTAAGTAAACTGAAGGTAGATCTTTGTAAAAATTAAGAGTGGGGATGGGAGAGGGAGGAGGAAGAAGGGTTGGAGCATGGGCTGGAGGGAGGGTAACGTGGGAACTATCACTATGTTCCTAAGCTGTATTTGTGAAATACATGAAATTTGTATAACTTGAATAAAATTTTTAAAAAAGAAAAAAGTATCAGTCTGGTGAAAATTGTAGAAAGCTGGCAGAATTAACATTTTCCAGGAATGTATGTGGAAACCTAAAGGAACTGCTAGAAGAAGGGTGCCTAAGCTCATACTGCCATTCTGTAGAACAGTCTGGCAGTGGAAGCTAAATTAAGAATATGCTCCTGAGTAGAAAACCCAACAACACATTTGTGGATCCATAGGAATGTAAATGGCAGAGTCTTTTGTGTTGGAGTCAGTCCACCTCCTATGTTAGGGCAACTAGTATGGAAGACTGGATTAACTATACATGTAACAGCATCTTAAAAACAGAACTGAGTAAACTTTAACACAGTTTGGTTTGCTTGCATTAATGTATGTGCCAACAAATCCCTGTTTTAGAAGAAAACACAGAAGCCTAAAGACACTTGTCAAACAGATGAGAGTTGTTGTTAATGAAAAGGAGAAGAAGGCAAGGCATATAAGGGAATAAAGAAAATGGATTAAGTGACATTAACCAGTGAATCATGGATTGAATATAATTAACTCAACTCTCTACACTTGAAGCTAACAAAGTGTGTGTATGTGTATACCAATACACTAAAATATGTACTGGATATAAAAACAAAATATGTTAATAAACTGAAGCACCAAAAACCCTATTCTTATTGTTGAATTACCTACTTGTCTCCATAAACTGTCCTAGAGAGATAGTTATTATATAAATTCCTGTTTTATTCTTCTCCAATAATAAGAGCTAAAATTTTTGAGTGCTTACCCTGACTCTAAACTACTATGAGATAGGTTTTGGTATATCAATTTTTCAGGTAAAGTATCTGAGGCTCAGAGAGATTATATGATCTGTGCTGTTAAGTGACTCTTCAGCACTGTAGCTGAATCTTCAATGCAGTCTATGTCCAGAGTCTGTGCACTGAATGTCCCCCGGTATATTACAGAAACAATATAAAATGTATTTAATTTATCATACAATTCTCCCTGCCATACTGAAAATATTCATGTTATTCTCTAGTCAAAAAGACATTTTAGAGACAGTTTGTGGAAATAAAGATAATGTGGCTGTGTGTTTTAACAATAGAGCGGATTGGTAAAATGGATTATTATCTGAAGAGCCCACAATCAAAAATGAGTATTTCAGTTTGATAGTTTTCTCTTCCCTAAAACACAGGGGTATTGCTGAATAACCAGCAGAGGAAGTGGGCTAGCAAGCAGAGTTTATGAAGTCTCATAGTGATGGTACTGTGAGAATCTGATGGAATTGGATCCCAAGGTAACCACAGCCCAGCCTTGTCCCACTTCAGAACTTGACAAAATTTAACCTGTCCATTGACAATGGCACAGTAATTGAGGAATTGTGCAGAGGAATAAGTTGAGATACCCTTGTACTACTTAAGAGCAAAAGTGAGCTCAGTTTAATCAAAACTCAACTCTTAAGGAATCTGAATCATTACTTTCCCACTGTAGCTGCATAATAAAGAGAGAACTAGCATCTTTAAGAAAACAGAACAAAAATTATCCTTTAGTGTCTACTGTCATTTAAAAACCAGAATTATATGATCTGTAATTAATCAGGAAAAGTTACCTAAAATCAAAAGAAAGAAGAGTTAATATAAATAGGTGGATAAGGATGAGCATTTAGAATTGCAATTAAGACACCATTTGGGATCCCCACATCTAATATCAGTCAGAGTACCAACTTTCAAGTCCCAGCTCCATCCTCTGTTCCTGCTTCCTGCTAATGTGCACTCTAAGAGGATGCAGATATTGGCACAGGAAATTGGTTTCTGCCACCCACGTGGAAGATGTGGAAGTTTCTGGCTCCTTGCTTCAACCTAGCCCAGTCCTGGCTATTGTGGGAATTTACTAAGTAAACTAGTGGATGGAAGTTAATCAATCAATCAATCAATCTCAATCTCTCTTCTCTCTTTATCTCTCTATCTGCCTTTCAAGTAGATAAAAATAAATAAATAAGCAAACATTTAAAAATGGAATTAAAAGATAAATTTAAGAGAGGGTATTTGGCCTAGAGGTTAAAATGCCTACATCCCATATTAGAGTGCCTAGGTTTGAGCTCCTAATTCCAGCTTCCCCAACTAAAGTTGTTGGATCCCTGCTAGTCATGTAGAAGACCTGATTTGAGTTCCCGGCTCCCATCTTCAGCCTAGCACAGCCCCAGCCATTGTGAGAATTTGGGGGAGTAAACCAGCAGATAGGAAATCTCTGTCTCTCTTGCCTCATAATTAAAAAACTAAATTAAAAAATTTTTAAAGTTGATTGGGTCCACAAATTTTTGAAATCCATGGATAGTTTTTCCATAATAAGCATTTTCCATAAAGTTTTGAAGATCACATTTATATGAGTTAAATATATTTTAAAATATAAAATGTATTTTCTAAGGCTGTCCATCAGGAATGCCAATAAGTAGCAACCCAGTACCCAGATTGTAGTTTTTCAAAAAAACAAAAAAGCAACTAGGGATTTTTAGAGACATGACTGAATTTAGGATTTGGGTAGGGAAAATGCCAGATGATTCTTAAACATCTTACAGTGCCAGAAAGTAAGGAAGTACTTCAAAAAAATAGTAGGGAGGTTGAAAGGATTTGGCCTAGCCAAACTGATGCTGGAGCCAATCTGAAAGGGCTCCCAATGGCCAAGCCTAGAAGAAATTGAGCCTGAAAATAACAAGAATAGTAATTTGTTTTAGTCCACATTATAAAATAAATATCAATGATTCTGTCTTTATAATAAAGACAAGAGAGAATACATGTGTGTAAATGTACAAAAATATTCCTTATGGAATATTTTAAGATAACATAAACATTCCACTCCTGTTAAGTATAGGCTGCATTTAATGATTGGTTTCCAAAGAGTAGATATGTAAAGAAGTAAACAGCAACTTAACAATGGAGGAATCTGGCAGACACTATGTTAACCATAATTATGAAGGTTAACATCACCAGTGAAGTAATGTTGCTATCAGATATCCCCTTATAAATTATAATTAGATGAAGAAGGCCTTCACTCTGTGATATCCTTCCCTAGAACCCAGAACTTCAATTAGTTAATGAGAAAACATGAGAAAAATCAATTGTATAACATTCTCCAAAATATTTTCCAGTATTCTTAAAAACTCAAGATTATGAAAAACAAGGAGAGAATGAGAAGCTTTCACAGATCAGAGACTTTGGAGACTTGACAACTAAATACAGTGCAATGTCCTGAATGGAATCCCGAAACAGAAATAAAGCACATTGGGGGAAAACTGGAAAATTTCAAATAAAACGTGTATAAATTATAAATGGTATTTCAACAATGTTAGTTTCTTAGTTTTGACAACTACAGTGATAGCAAGATGTAATGTTAGAGAAGCTTGATGTAGAATATCTGGCAGTGTTTCTGTTTTTTGCTTCTCAGGACCATTTAGACTTTTTTAAAAAAAGATTTATTTATTTATTCAAAAGAGTTACAGAGAGAGGTACAGCCAGAGAGGGAGAGGTCTTCCATCCGCTGGTTCACTCCCCAAATGATGGCAATGGCCAGAGATGAGCTGATCCAAAGCCAGGAGCTAGGAGCCTCTTCCAGGTCTCTCACGTGGGTGCAGGGACCCAAGGACTTGGGCCATCTTCTACTGCTTTCCCAGGCCGTAGCAGAGAGCTGGATCGGAAGAGGAACAGCCGGGACTCAAACTAGCGCTCACATAGCATGCTGGTGCCGCAGGCCGGAGCTTTAACCCGCTGCATCACAGTGCCGGCCCTCATTTAGACATTTTAACCTAAGCAATAATCCCCATGAAAATGTCATACCGAAGATGCACTGTAGATCTATTTATGTACTGTAACTGCCATAGAGTGGTATAACTCACCATTGACAAGGTATGGTATACAAGAATTTTCTGTGCTGCCTTTGTAACTTTTCTGTAAGATTAACATTTTCCAATATAAAAAAATATAAACTCTCCAACCAAAAATACCAGTAAAAGTGCATTCTCTCAATGTGATATGTGAAAAATTTGTAGCTTACTGGTGAAATATTAAACATTTCCCTCCTAATGTCAGTAATAAAGTGAAAACACTTATTCTCATCAATTCTGTTCAGCATATCAGCAGAAATTCTAGTCTGCACTGGAAAAAGAAGAAGGAATAAAGTTTAAAAAAAGAGGAGTGAAATTATTTTTATTTGCAGATGACAAAAATCATTATGCACTTGTGTGGTGATTCCATGATAGCTGCTCTGAGACTGAGACTATGAGAAGAACCTTATTATAACAGTTAGCTTTGTTGTTTGCCTTTGACATGCAGTGATGTATAATGTAGTCACAGGAATAAGATCTGAGAAGTACAGTGTTAAGCAATCTCCTCACTAAGCAGACACAATAGAATGTACTTACACAGATAAGACAGTGGCCAGGTCAGTCAGTGACCATCATATATGCGGTCCATTCTTCTCTGAAGTGTCATGATAGGGCACATGGCGGTACTTGAATTGCCTGTTCTTTGTTCAGTCCCACTATATTTTGGCCTGTTATACTTAGCAGTCTCTGTTTTCTCACTTAGGGTACATCAGTGAAGGGTTCCTGGCTGTGCAGCATGCCCTGGATAAGGCCATCATGCGGCATCATAACAACACAGCTACAGAAACACTGTTTAATGGAGTCAAGATTTTTGTTCAGAGATTTCCATATCCATCTTATTATCATGATGTTTTCTTTTTATTTGCTATTGTTTTCATCCCTTTAATAATTGTATGTATCTTCTCTATGAATCATCTTACCATAATTCAATCTATTGTGTGGGAAAAAGAAAATCGATTGAAGGTAACTCCACTTTTCTTGTGATAGTTTCTTTTTTTTTTTACTTTGGAAATTTATATTTATTAAATAAAAGTTAAAAAAAGAATAAAAGAAAAATTGGACGTTACAACAAAACATTAAAAATGCCTTGAACCACAGTCAATGCAAATTCAGTTGGAAAATAAGCCATCATCTTCCAAACTATACCTTTAGTTATAGGTAAAAATATTCAATTTCTAAAAGCTAACATAAATGCAGCTTTTAAGAAATTTAAAATGTGTTCATTTGGTTTCATTTATTCTTTTTTTATTTATTTATTTTTGACAGGCAGAGTGGACAGTGAGAGAGAGAGACAGAGAGAAAGGTCTTCCTTTTTCCATTGGTTCACCCCCCTTCCCCCAATAGCCTCTGTGGCTGGTGCACTGTGGCCAGCACACTGCGCCGATCCGAAGCCCGGAGCCAGGTGCCTCTCCTGGTCTCCCATGTGGGTGCAGGGCCCAAGAACCTGGGCCATCCTCCACTGCACTCCCGGGCCACAGCAGAGAGCTGGACAGGAAGAGGGGCGACCGGGACAGAATCCAGCGCCTCGACCAAGACTAGAACCCAGTGTGCCGGCACTGCAGGCAGAGGATTAGCCTATTGAGCCACAGTGCCGGCCTCATTTATTCTATGAAGTAAAAAAGTCATACACTTATTTCCTTTCTATATGATGAAGACAGTTGTGACAATTAGCATATATGTCAGTCATAATCAGTGTTTCACCAAATCAAAAATGACTATATCATCAGTCTAAAACCCAAAGGAAAAAAAGACAACATATCTAGCCATGTACGAGGAGTCCAGTGTGCGCTTACATGAAAGCTGTTGCTGTGAGGTAGGAATTCTTAAATTTCTTTGTGGGACATGGTTTCCTTTGCATATTAAACCATCACTAACGTTTCCAACACTAGATGACTGTACAGCAGGCCTCATAGTACTAGTGCTGGGTAAAGATTCATTCCTCTGTGTCTCCTGAAGAAATTCAGTTCTGACCACTGTTAATTCCTCATTCGTCTTATTCAGTTTACATGTTAAGGTTTCTCGAACTTGTACTTCTTCTACATGGAATTCCCTTTGTTTCTCCAGTTCTTTATCACATTCTTCCTGAGGAGCTTTCTTTTTGGTATGTTCCGATGTTTGAAACTTTTGCTGTAACATATGACTCTTAATATCCATTTTTAATTGACTGGCTTTAAAGTCTCCAATGGTAGTCACACTGTGTTGTCATAAGCATGAAATATGTTTTTTATTTGAAAAAAGGGTTTCTTTGGTTGAGTTATCTTGTCTTCTAAATCACAATTTTTCTTCCTCTTTTGGTCCAGTTCGTCCTGCAGAGCTTCATTTATTTCAGCAAGCATCTTTATGTGTTGCTTTTTATATTCAGACTTTTTCTGTAGTTGTTCAATTAATATCACTTGCTCTTGAATTTTGATTTTTAGTTTGGCATTTTCACATTCCAACTTTGATATGTAGTTTTCTAGAGGATCTTGAGACCTCTTAGTGTTGTCAACAATTTCCTGATGTTGATGATTTGCTTATTGGAACTGAGTCAAATTGTTTTTTGAAGTCCTTGCATCCATTTCTAGTGTTCTATGTGTCACTTCAAGTTGTTTCACTTCTTCTTCTTCTCCTTCTCCTTCTCCTCCTCCTCCTCCTCCTCCTCCTCCTCCTCCTCCTTCTTCTCCTTCTTCTCCTTCTCCTCCTTCTCCTTCTCCTTCTCCTTCTCCTTCTTCTCCTTCTTCTCCTCCTCCTCCTCCTCCTTCTTTTCTCCTCCTCCTCCTTCTTTTCTCCTCCTCCTCCCTCCTCCTCCCTCCTCCCTCCTTCTCCTCCCTCCTCCCTCCTTCTCCTTCTCCTTCTTCTTCTTTTTTTGACAGGCAGATTGGATAGTGAGAGAGACAGAGAGAAAGGTCTTCCTTTTTCCGTTGCTTCACCCCACAACGGCCACTCCAGTGGCACACTGCAGCCGGCACACTGTGCTGATCCGAAGCCAGGAGCCAGGTGCTTCTCCTGGTCTCCCATGCAGGTGCAGGGCCCAAGCACTTGGGCCATCCTCCACTGCACTCCCGGGCCACAGCAGAGAGCTGGACAGGAAGAGGAGCAACCAGGACAGAATCGCGCCCGACCAGGACTAGAACCTGGGGTGCTGGCATCGCAGGGGGAGGATTAGCCTAGTGAGCCGCGGCGCCGGCCTACAAGTTTCTTAACTCTTCCATTTCATTACTTTGGCAACGCTGCCCTTTTTCTTCAAACTGCTTATTTTTACTTCTATCAAACCATTCTTTTTCTTCCTTGGGTGTTGTTTTAATGTTATTACATGTTGGAGAAGAACTTTTTAATTCAAGTTCTGTGCTTTTATATTGATTAGTATTGCAGTGATGAAGGAAATGCCTCTCAAGATGTTTCAATATTGGTTTTAACTTGATTTTTTCTTGTCTGTACGTTTGTACTTCATTCATTCCCACTGGTGTTTTCCAAAAAGGATGCATTGCTTCCAGACGAGGCATCACTTCAGCATATTCCTTAGCAAATGCTTCCAGTGGTTCATTCATATCTTTTCCTTTTGCATCTGCTGCCATTGATTGATTAATGTATTTCTTCCAAGAATTTGTAGAAATAGTCTGAGAATCTGAAGTTGACTACAGATTCATCTTCTGATTTCAAAATAGATTCTGTATCTTTGTGTATCACATAGGCATGAACTAATTTGCCATTTGTATGTTCCTGTGGAGCATTATTCATGACAGCCATATCCCTTACACTGCTTCCACTTGCTGGCATTGATGTCTTTTCCTTAGAATTCCTTTGTGATTTCCTATCTTCAGGATCTCTTTTGGAGGTAGACTCCCTATCGTTGTCCAATCCGTGATCAGCGTTTAACCCATATTCATTAATTGGCTGTTGTGGAGCAACTTGAGTGATGGCAATATCTTTTCCACACTTCTTACTCGCTCCAGTTGACATGCCTTCGTGTGGCTCGGCCAGGGTTTCGCTGGCAGCTGTTGGCAGGCATGCAGCTGCGCGGGCTGTGGCTGGGGCATTGAGGCGCGGTCAAGGCACTGGGCCCCAACCGCCGCCGATAGAGTTTCTGTAGAAAATTTTCAGTCAGTATTTGGAGGGTTGGACTATTTTTATACACTCAAAACTGGTAGATGGTTATGTTTCAGCAGCAGCCAAGTATTGAGCACTTACATCTAGTTTTTGTGTTTATTGGAATTCTTGGTGAGATTTTTTTTTTTTGGTTACAATTATATAAGCCTCCAAGAATATTAAAAATATAATTTAAACACAAAATATTCTAAAACATGTCTGGAATAAAGAAATAATCTACTGTACTTTAAAATTATGTCAAGATGAGCTACAACTCAATTCCCATTTTCTATGGACCTCTGATTCTTTAAAACCTCTTTAGTTCCTTCCAGTAGTATACCTTAGTCCAGAGCATGTTGTGTTAAGCCTCACTGCTCTATTAGTAAAAATCCAGTCACCACTGGTTTAACCAATGATTTATTCAATGATTATGTATTTATTTATTTGTAAAGTACCTACTTTGTTTTGGGAATTCTCATGAAAATAGGTTTTAATCCTGGCTCTATTATCTACTCTGTAACATGTTACATACTTTTATAGCTTATTTTGTTAAGTGAAAATTTAGATTATTAATACCTGATTTAAAGGGCTGTCATAATATTGAGTGAGATACATGAAAAACTGTCACTTCCTTGTCTAAATAAGATCAGAGTCGGTGAACTCAAAAGGCTTCCATAGCCTTGGCAACTCATGACTAGAGCCTAAGGAGATTACTGACGCCATAAACAAGAGTGTCAAATTCTTAAGTCAACAACAGGAGTCACTGTGCACTTACTCTTCATGTAGGATCTCTGTCCTTAATGTGTTGTTCAATGTGAATTAATGCTATAACTAGTATTGAAACAGTATTTTTACACTTTATGTTCTGTGTGGGTGTAAACTGATGAAATCTTTACTTAATATATACTAGATTGATCTTCTGTATATAAAGATAATTGAAAATGAATCTTGATGTGAATGGAAGGGGAAAGGGAGTGGGAGAGGGGAGGGTCGCAGCTGGGAGGGAAGTTATGGTGGGGAAAGCCATTGTAATCCACAAACTGTAAATTATATTTACTAAATAAAAGTTTAAAAAAAGAACAGATTTTCATCTTAAGGCTAAAAGGCCATATACTTCCTGATAAACCATGTCTTAAGCATTAACCTGAAATAAAATAGTCAAGCATGCTAAAAAAAAAAAAAGAAAAGAAAAACTGTCACTTGCAAATTAATCATACCTATGGTTATAAGACAGAAATGGAGAAACAACATTTATGTTTTAAAATTTTTATTCTTTAATTCCATCCTCCACAAATTTTTTAAAGTTTCCTCATATAGAATCACTAAGCTGAAACTTGGGACTGTTGACATCCTCTTTTGCAAGTCAGATGTCCTTTATTTAGTTCTCTGTTTTTAAAATTTTTTAAAAAGATTTTTGCTTATTTATTTGAGAGGCAGAGTTACAGACAGGGAAAGACATTGAGAAAAGTCTTCCATTTGCTAGTTCACTCTATGACACCAGCATCACTATCTGAGTGCCATTTTGAGTCTTAGCTGATCCACTTCCAATCCAGCTCCCTGCTAATGTACCTGGGAAAGCAGCAGAAGGCCCAACTGTTTGGGGTTCAGCTTGGCCTAGGACTAGTCATTGTGGCTGCTTAGGTAGGGAACCAGAGGATGGAAGATCCCTTCAGCTTTTTGATTTTATCATCTCACTGTAGACCTACAGGGTTTCTACTAAGAAATCTGCCATGTTGAGAATCCCTTTTGTGTGATATACTTTTTTTGAAAGATGGATTTAGACAGAGAAACAGAGAGAAAGGTCTTCCTTCTGTTGGTTCACCCCCCCAAATAGCCACTAAGGCCAGCGCTGCACTGATCCGAAGCCAGGAGCCAGGTGTTCCCTCCCGGTCTCCCATGCAGCTGCAGGCACCCAAGAACTTGGGCCATCCTCCATTGCCTTCCTGGGCCACAGCAGAGAGCTGGACTGGAAGAGGAGCAACTGGAACTAGAACTGGCGCCCATATGGGATGCTGGCGGCGCAGGTGGAGGATTAGCCAAGTGAGCCATGGTGCCGGCCCCATGTGTGATATACTTCTTATCTCTTAATGCTTTCAGAATTTTTTCTCCAAATTTTTGATAGTTTGATTGTTAATGTGTCTTTTGAATTCCTCTTTCAGTTGAATTTGATTGAAAGACTCAATGCACCTTTTTTTTCCCCCTCAATATTCCTTATACTTGTGTGTTGACCTCTTTCTCCCAATTTGGAAAGTTTCCTGTCATTATTTAAAAATATTCTGTCTCCTTGCATCTCTCTTTTCCTTGTTAAACTTCATTATGGATGTCAGTTTTCTTCTTGGTGTCCCACAATAATTGTAGGCCTTTCTCAATCTCTTTTAAATTTTTTTTATTCCTCTATGTACTTCCAAATGTCCTGCTTTTGAGTTCACTAACTCTTCTACTTGATTGAACCTGCCGTTGAAGCTTTCTATTGCATTTTTGGGTTCAATTATTATTATTTTTGTTTATCAAACTTTTATTTGTGTATTTTTTCAAATTTTATTTTCTACCTATATATTATTGTAATCTGCTGTATTTCCTTCAGAAGGATATTCTTTGTGGATTCTTTGTTAGTCATTTCATAGATCTCCATTTCTTTAGGAACCATTGTTGTAGCTTTATTTGTTTGCTAGCTTCTTTTGGAGGTGTCATGATTCCCTGATTCTTTGGAATTCTTGGCACATATTTGAGAAGACAGTCACCTCCTCCAGCTTCGAAGGTTTTTCTTTGGCAGGTATGGATTTTCACTATTGAGCCTGTGAATCTGGATGGCCCAGATGGTAATGTCTCTGGGAAGGGAGAGTTTGCTTTCAGGTTCTGACCAAAAAGATGCCTGAGTGACTGCCTTTGCTCTGAGTCTGGGTGGCCTGGCTCCACTGGTAAGATACTAGCCGGGCTCTGCAATCAGATGGAACTGTTGGCCGAGTACTGAAATCACCCATGATCCAGATGGGCCACATTTTGTATTTTATATTTTATAAAATAGTGTTACCACTATTTTAGTTCTTCAGTTGGATGCGGTTGGGGACCGGGCCCCAGGGATAGCTGGAGTTACTTCCCAAGATTGACAGTAGCAGCTGCTGTGCTCTGTAGAAATGCACAGTTGAGATTTGTCTTACTTGACTGGATGGGACCTTAAGGGAGGCTCTGTGGTTGAACAATACACTGTTTGGATGCCCAGATGTGACAGGTCTAGCCCTTGTGTTTTGCCAAAATATACATTAGTGGGCATTTCCCTGCCTTGCTGGGCTCAGGGTTGTCTGTGAGACTAATCTGGGTGCTATTTAAACTCCTAGATGAGTCAAGTGTCAATTCCTGTTCTTTTTCAAAGTGCACTGTGGCAGGATCTTCCTTCCTGAGTGAAGACTTCAGTGGACTTTGAGACTGAATAGAATGTTGATTAAATGGGGAGCTGGCATTGTGGTGCAGTGAGTTAAGCCACTGTCTATGATGCCAGCATCCCATATGAGTGCCAGTTTGTATCCTAGCTGCTCCACTTCTGACCCAGCTACCCGCTAATGTACCTAGGAAGACAGCTGAAAATGGCCCGACTACTTGGGCCCCTGCTGCCTACAAGGGAGATCTGTCTGAAGCTCCTGGCTCCTGGCTTCAGTCCTGGCCATGATGGCCATTTGTGGAGTGAACCAGCAGATGGAAGATCTCTTTCTTTCTCTGTCTTTCCTTCTCTCCCTCTCTGTAACTCTGCCTTTCAAATAATCTCTCTCCTTCCCTCTCTCCTTCCCTCCTCCCCTCTCTCTTTCTGAAAACTCTATCTTTCAAATAAGTCTTTTAAAATTAAAAAATAAAGTCCCTGATGGATCAGATCTAGTCCCTGCTGTTCATCAAAATGCACCATAGTAGATATCTGGTCCCCAGGCATAGACTTGGGGTGAGGTCTCAGGCTGATCATGGTGTCTGACTAGAAGCCAGGTAGAATTTCCCAATGTTTCCAGAAGCAGACAACTCAACTTGGTGGGTGGGCTGTGCTAATAGTTGGTATCTCTGATTGGATACCACTGCTGGAGAGTCCAGAGCTACCACCAAAGTCCACAAGCTGATCACTGTGAGTTCTACCTCCTTGCTTTTATTTCTATCTGGCTACAGGTAATCTAACCATGCCATTATTCCCTGTGTTCCCCATGGGGTAAGTCTAAACTAGGCTTCCTAGGAAGCATCTTGCAATGCTAAGGAAGCTGAACATTTCAACTTCAGTTCTCTTTTCCTTCTCTTCTCTTGTACTGTGCTGATGTCTGGGAGAGGGAGGGATAAATATGCAAATAATGCAGTTACCCTTCAAATGCAATTTTTATTAGGTTCTGTGGTCCACACAAGTGTCTCAGGCTTATCCTCAAGTTTGGGGGATTTCACAAAGGTGTTCTTGCCTGTGGGTAATTGCAAATTAAACTTCTGTGGAAACGGTGAAACTTGGACCTTGTATTCCATAATCCTCCCAATAGCATTCCCTTGGTGCTTCTTATATCTGATTTAAGAAATATTAGAGGGGCCGGCACTGTAGCACAGTGGGTTAACACCCTGGCCTGAAGCGACGGCATCCCATATGGGTGCCGGTTTGAGTCCCGGCTGCTCCACTTCCAATCCAGCTCTCTGCTTTCACCTGAAAAAGCAGTAGAAGATGGCCCAAGTACATTGGCCCCTGTACCTGCGTGGGAGACCTGGAGGAAGCTCCTGGCTCCTGGGTTTGGATCAGTGAAGCTCCAGCTGTTATGGCCAATTGGGGAGTGAACCATCGGATGGAAGACCTTTCTCTCTCTGCCTCTCGTCTCTCTGTGTAACTCTGACTTTCAAATAAATAAATTTAAAAAAAGAAAGATAGTTACAAAATCATGATGTTATCTCTAATATTCTAGAAACTTTATATTATTTTCCACTTTAAGGTATTCATTCAAAAGAAATTGATTTTATTTAAGATTTGGGTAGAATTTAAATTTGATTTTTAAAATATAGAGATAACCTATTGATACATTACCACTTATTAATACAATGATAATCTTGCACTGCAATTCCATTTCACTTTATAATATTTGTAAATAAATTGAACCCACATAGGCATCTGGTGGCATGTTTCTCCTTTCTATCCTTATGATAGTATCACCATGACAGTACTCTAGCTTTTAACTAATTCTTGAAATTTGGAACAGGCCTCCTTATTATTATTATTCTTCAAGTACTTCTTAGCTATTCTCATATCTTTTCACTTCCATTTTATAATCATTTAATTTCAAAAATGCTACTGACATTTTGAGATTGCAAATTATGATTGATATCCTGTAATATTGAATCTTCTGAACTATAAATATGGTGCATTCTCCTATTACTTTTAAATTGGTTTTAACTATAAGATTGTGTGCAAAAGTCATACACACTACTCAAATTTAGTGAAGGTGTAGGGAAAAGAATACCTTTGTACACTGTTGGTGGAAGTGTCAATTGGTAGGGCAATATGGAAAACAATATAGAGGTTCCACAAAAAATATAAAGTGAAACTACCTTATGATCCAGCAGTCCCACTTGTGCCTATCCAAAGGGACTTTGGACGGTTACTGGAAAATGTACATTATCTTCTAATTTAATTCTTCCATGAACTCTTTGAAGCCCTCTTATCTATGCAAAGAAAATGCAATCCGTGTTGAGATATATTTTCTTCTGTGATTTGTTTATTTTATGTAATATCAAGAACCCATTTACTAAATCCAAAATTAAGAAGATTTACCCTGATGTTCTCTAAAATTTTTATGTTTTTAACTCTGATATTTAGATTGTTTATCCATCTAAGATTAATTCTTGTATGTGATTTTAGGTTGGAATCCTGTTTCACTCTTTTTCATGAAGGTTGTCCAGTTGTCTCAACACTATTTGTTGTTCCCCATCAAGCAATATTTTTAAAACTTTTAATAAATATAAATTTTGAAAGTTCAACTTTTGTATTATAGCAGTCCCCCCCGCATAACCACCCTTCCACCCCATAACCCTCCTATATCCTACTCCCTCTACCACCCCATTCTTCATTAAGATTAATTTTTAACTATCTTTATATACAGAAGATCAACTTAGTATATACTAAGTAAAGATTCCAACAATTTGCACTAACACACACATTAAGTATAAAGTACTGTTTGAATACTTAGTTTTACCATTAATTAGCATATTACAACACATTAAGGAAAGAGATTCTACATGGGGAGTAAGTGCACAGTGACTCCCATTATTGATTTAACAATTGCCACTCTTATTTATGACGTTAGTAATCAACAGAGGCTCGTCATGAGCTGCCAAGGCTATGGAAGCCTCTTGAGTTCACCGATTTTGATCTTATTTAGATAAAGTGGAACTTCTCTACTCCCTTCAGAGAAAGGTACATCCTTTGATGGCCTGTTCTTTCCACTGGGATCTCACTCACAGAAATCTTGCATTTAGGTCATTTTTTTGCCACAGTGCCTTGGCTTTCATGCCTGAGAAATTCTCATGGGCTTTTTAGACGGATCTGAATGCCTTAAGGGCTGGTTCTGAGGCCAGAGTGCTGTTTAGGGCATCTTCCACTCTATGAGTCTGCTATGTATCCTACTTCCCATGTTGGATCATTCTCTCCTTTTTAATTCTATCAGTTATTATTAGCAGACACTAGTCTTGTTTATGTGATCCCTTTTACACTTATCCTATCTTTATGATCAATTATGAACTTAAACTGACCACTTTAACTAGTAACATGGCCTTGGTACATGACAACTTAATGGGATTTTAAATTCCCATGGCACATTTCTAATTCTACCATTTGGGGTAACTCCTCCCTCTCTTATTCCCACTTTTATTTTTAACAGGGATCAACTTTCAGTTAAATTTAAACACCTAAGAATAATTGTGTGTTAATTAAAGAGTTCAACCGATGGTATTAAGTAGAACAAGAAAATACTAAAAAGAATAAAATAGTAAGCTGTTCCTCGACAGTCAGGACAAGGGCTAATGAAGTCATTGTTTCTCATAGTGTCAGTTTCACTATTACAGGTTTCCTTTTAGGTGCTCAGAAGTCATTGATCAGGGATAACATATGATATTTGTCCCTTTGGGACTGGCTTATTTCACTCAGCATGATGTTTTCCAGATTCCTCCGTCTTGTTGCAAATGACCAGATTTCATTTTTTTTTACCACTGTATAGTATTCTATAGAGTACATATCCCATAATTTCTTTATCAAGTCTTCTGTTGATGGGCATTTAGGTTTATTCCAGGTCTTAGCAATTGTGAATTGAGCTGCAGTAAACATTGAGGTGCAAATAGCTCTATTATTTGCCAATTTAATTTCCTTTAGGTAATTTTTGAGGAGTGAGATGGCTGTATCATGTGGTAGGGAAATATTCAGGTTTCTGAGGAATCTCCAAACTGTCATCCATAGTGGCTTCACCAGCTTGCATTCCCACCAATAGTGGGTTAGTGTGCCTCTTTCTCCACATCCTTGCCAGCATCTGTTTTTGGTAGATATCTGTTTGTGAGCCATTCTAACCGGGATGAGGTGAAACCTCATTGTGGTTTTGATTTGCATTTCCCTGATTGCTAGTGATCTTGAACATTTTTTCATGTGTCTATTGGCCATATGGATTTCCTCTTTTGAAAAATGTCGCCAGCGCCGCGGCTCACTAGGCTAATCCTCCACCTTGCGGCGCCAGCACACTGGGTTCTAGTCTGGTCGGAGTGCCGGATTCTGTCCCGGTTGCCCCTCTTCCAGGCCAGCTCTCTGCTGTGGCCAGGGAGTGCAGTGGAGGATGGCCCAAATGCTTGGGCCCTGCACCCCATGGGAGACCAGGAGAGGCACCTGGCTCCTGCCTTCGGATCAGCGCGGTGCGCTGGTTGCAGCGCACCGGCCGCGGCGGCCATTGGAGGGTGAACCAACGGCAAAGGAAGACCTTTCTCTCTGTCTCTCTCTCTCACTGTCCACTCTGCCTGTCAAAAAAAAATGTCTATTTAGGTTCTTGGCCCATCCTTTAAGTGGGTTGTTTGTTTTGTTGTGGAGTTTCTTGATCACTTTGTAGATTCTGGTTATTAATCCTTTATCAGTTGCATAATTTGCAAATATTTTTCTCATTCTGTCCGTTGCCTCTTCACTTTCCTGACTGTTTCTTTTGCAGTAAAAAAAAAAAAACTTCTCAATTTGATGTAATCCCAATAGTTAATTTTGGCTTTGACTGCCTGTGCCTCCAGGGG
Source organism: Oryctolagus cuniculus (assembly GCF_051225735.1). NCBI lineage: Eukaryota > Metazoa > Chordata > Mammalia > Lagomorpha > Leporidae > Oryctolagus > Oryctolagus cuniculus. Next base: position 55,156,313 of record NC_142885.1, on the reverse strand, counting down.
CTTTTCCAAGAAGTCTTTGCCTGTGCCTATATCTTGCAGGGTTTCTCCATGTTCTGTAATAATTTCATGGTGACAGGTAATAGAATTAGATCTTTAATCCTTGTTGAGTGGATTTTTGTGTAAGGTGTAAGGTAAGGGTCTTGCTTCATGCTTCTGCATGTGGAAATACAGTTTTCCCAGCACCATTTGTTGAATAGACTGTCCTTGCTCCAGGAATTGGCTTTAGTTCCTTGATCAAATATAAGTTGGTTGTAGATGTTTGGATTGATTTCTGGTGTTTCTATTCTGTTCCATTGGCCTATCCATCTGTTTCTGTACCAGTACCATGCTGTTTTGATTACAACTGCCCTGTAGTATGTCCTGAAATCTGGTATTGTGATGCCTCTGGCTTTGTTTCTGTTGTACAAGATTGCTTTAGCTATTCAAGGTATCCTGTACCTCCATATGAATTTTCAGCATCATTTTTTCCAGATCTGAGAAGAATGTCTTTGGTATCGCATTGAATGTATAAATTGCTTTTGGGAGAATGGACATTTTGATGATATTGATTCTTCCAATCCATGAACATGGAAGAAGAAGTGGGATAAATCCCACTTGGTCTGGGTGGATGTTCTTTCTGATGTGTTGTTGCATTCTATTGGCCAGAATTTTATTGAGGATTTTTGCATCTATGTTCACCAGGGATATTGGTCTGTAATTCTCTTTCAATGCTGCATCTTTTTCCAGCTTAGGAATTAAGGTGATGCTGGCTTCACAGAAAGAATTTGGGAGGATTCCCTCCTTTTCGATTGTTCTGAATAGTTTGAGAAGAATTGGAGTTAATTCTTCTTTAAATGTCTGGTAGAATTCAGCACTGAATCCATGTGGGCCTGGAATTTTCTTAGTTGGGAGGGCCTTTATTACTGATTCAATTTCTGACTCAGTTATAGGTCTGTTTAGGTTTTCTGTGTCTTCATGGTTCAATTTAGGTAGGTTTCATATGTCCAGGAATCTATCCATTTCTGATAGATATCCCTGTTTTTTGTCATACAACTCTAGTATTTTTGATGACTTTTTATTTCTGTGGTATCTGTTGTTACATTCCCTTTTTCATCTCTGGTTTTATTGATTTGTGTCTTTTCTTTTTTTAGTTAGTTGGGCCAATGGGGTGTCAATTTTGTTTATTTTTTCAAAAAACCAGCTCTTTGTTTTGCTGATCTTTTGTAATGTTTTTTTGGATTCGATTCTGTTGATTTCTTCTCTAATTTTAATTATTTCTCTTCTCCTACTAGTTTTGGGTCTGGTTTGCTGCAGTTTTTCTAGATCCTTGAGATTCATTGATAGCTCATTTATTTGATGCCTTTCCAATTTCTTGATGTAGGCACCTATTGCTATAAACTTTCCTCTTAACACTGCTTTTGCTGTATCCTGTAAGTTTTGATATGTTTGTGATCTTCATTTGCTTCCAGAAAGTTTTTGATTTCTCTTTTGATTTCTTCTATGACCTACTGTTCATTCATGAGTATGTTGTTTAGTCTCCATGTGTTTGCATATGCTCTAGAGATTCCTGAGTTGCTAGTTTCCAGCTTCATTCCACTGTGGTCTGAGAAGATGCATGGCAGGATTTCGATGCTTTTGAATTTGCTGAGACTCAGCAAGCAATATTAACCCATGTATCTAGTGTTGATTGACCATGTTTTTTGTTTGTTTGTTTGTTTTAGTGGTTCTCAATTCTGTTCCATGGATTTACATATCTATTCTTACGTCAATACCTTATCTTGGTTACTGAAATTTTTTGCTAGGAACTGAAATAGAAAAGTGTGAATCTTCCAACTTTTTGTTCTATTTAAAAGGACTTTTATCTAATCAAGGAAACTGAGGTGCCATATGAATTTTAGTTTGGGCTTTTCTATTTCTGCAAAAAGTATCCCTGGGATTTTGATCGGGTAGTATTTTCATCTTGAACATGGTATATTACTCATCCATTTTTCTATTTTCCATATTTTTGATGTTTTGACATTTTATCCTTCTTACTTCTGAAAGGAATGCATCTACAAGCCAGTTTTAGAGACAGCAAGCACTTACCCAGACCGCATTCTGGAGATGCAAACTGACCAAAGCAGAACCCCTACTCATTACCATGTTTCATTGTCTTTCACAGGTTGAGCCACTATCCTCCTGTCCTAATCACCCTAGGATCAGTTAACAAACAACTAGAGACAGCCTCTTACCCTGCAGCCTCCTGAATTTATGCACAGGAACCAAATCCTGGTACAATAACCCTGCCTTGCCTCTTGCACAGAAACTATAATATAGGCTCTTGCCCATGTTTTCCTTTCAAGCATTTGACTGGTTCTGGTGCCTCCCTGTGCCTAAATGGTATAGCATGCCCCTTCTCTGGGAACCATGTTTCCAGTGGTAATCATCTGATCTGTTGGATTCCCCATATTTCAAAAATACTAAAATTTTAAAACACAAATGGGATATCTTCAGATTTATCTATACTGTATTTAGTTTTTCTCAACACTGTTTTGGGGACCAGTGCTGTGGCAAAGCAGGTTAAGGCTTTGCCCACAGTGCTGGTATCCAATATGGGCACAGGTTCATGTCCAGCTGCTCCACTTCCAATCCAGTTCACTGCTAGTGTGATTGGGAAAGCAGTGGAACATGGCTCAAGTCCTTGGGCTCCTGCACCCATGGGTGAGACCAGAGAAACTCCTGGTTCCTGGCTCCTGGCTCCTGGCTCCTGGCTCCTGGCTCCTGGCTCCTGGCTCCTGGCTTTGGCCTGGTCCAGCCCTGGCCTTTGCAGCCATTTTGGGAAGTGAAACAGCAGATGTTAGATCTCTCTCTCTCTCTCTCTCTAACTCTGCCTTTCAAATGCAAAAACGAAACAGAAAAAAGACATTGTTTTATAGTTAACAGTGTGCAAATAATTTGCCCCCGCCAGTTAAGTTGATTCCAGAGAATTGTATTCATTTCTTTTTTTTTTTTTTAAAGATTTATTTATTTGAAAGTCAGAATTACACACACACACACACACACACACACACACAGAGAGAGAGAGAGAGAGAGAGAGAGAGAGGTCTTCCATTCGCTGGTTCACTCCCCAATTGGCTGCAATGGCTGGAGCTGAGCTGATCCAAAGCCAGGAGCCAAGAGCTTCTTCTGAGTCTCCCACGCAGGCCCAGGGGCCCAAGGACTTGGGCCATCTTCTACTGCTTTCCTAGGCCACAGCAGAGAGCTGGATCAGAAGTGGAGCAGCCGGGACTTGAACTGGCACCCATATGGGATGCCGGCACTGTAGGTGGTGGCTTTACCTGCTGTGCCACAGCACCAACCCCGATTATATTAATTTCTATGCCTTTGTAAATGAGGGTTCCCCCTCCTTTTAACTGGAGTATCTATATTGCTAGTGTATCGAAATGTAGAAAATTTTTGTGTGTTTCTTAAGGTATATGTATATTTATTATTTACTTGAAAAGCACACATCAGAGAGGGTGAGAGAGAAATCATCTGTCTTCTGGCTCATTCCTCAAATGGCCGCAATAGACAAGGTTGAGCTAGGCCAAAGCCAGGAGCCAGGTACTCCATGCTCATCTCCCACATGAGTGGCAGGGGCCTAAGCATTTGGACAATCATTTGCTGCCTTCCCAGGCATAGTAACAACGAGCTGCATTGGAAGCAGACAAGCTAAGACTTGAGCCAGCACTCTGATATGGGATGCTTACATCACAAGCATTGACTTTACCCACTGAGCCACAATGGTGGTGCCCATGTATTCATTTTGTTTTATCCTGTAACTCTGATGAATTTTTGTGTGCTTATAAACAACTAAAGTTATATCATCGTTAGAGATTATTTTACTTCTTTTCAATCTTACTCCTTCCTTTCCAATTGGAGGCCTTTTATTTTTCTTGCCTAATTATGGAAGAAGTAGGGTGAAGTGAGTCTCTTTTTCTTGATCTTAGGTAAAATAGTACGATATTCAGATTTTCACGTCACTCTTATTATACTCTGCAATTTTCCTTTTGTTCCTAGTATATTGAGTTTTTGTCATTTAAAAATGTTTTGAATATATTCTTACATTAATTAAGATGATAATTTTTTATCACTTCTTCTCTTCATGTACTGAATTACATTGTTTTTGTACTTGAATCCTTCTCATATACAGAAATAAATCCTACTTGGTCATGGTGTAGAGCCCTTTCAGTATACTACTGAGTATGGATTTCTAATATCCTTTTGAGGAAATTTTCATTAATATTCATAAGAGTTTATTTCCTCATAATTTTTTTTTCTTGTCATGTCTTTTTCTGGTTTTACTATCAGGATAATTTTGGCCTCATAGAATGTGTTGAGAAGTTCTGCCTACATTTCAGTTTTTTTATTTTTTGTTTTTATTTGACAGGTAGAATTATAGACAAGGAGAGAGAAAGACAGAGAGAAAGGTCTTCCTTCCGATGGTTCACCCCCAATCCCCGCAATGGCTGCTATGACCAGAGCTACACTGATCGGAAGCCAGGAGCCAGGTGCTTCCTCCTGGCCTCCAATGCGGGTGCAGATGCCCAAGCACTTGGGCCATCCTCTACTGCCTTCCCAGGCCACAGCAGAGAGCTGGACTGAAAGAGGAGCAATTGGGACTAGAACCCGGTGCCCATATGGGATGCCAGCACCACAGGCAGAGGATTGACCAAGTAAACCATGGCACCAGCCCCCATTTCAGTTTTTTTTAAGAGTTTGAGAAGAATTCTTATTTATTATTCTTTAAGTGTTTGGCAAAATTCACTTGTAATACCATTTAGTTCAGGAATGTTCTTTCTTGGATGTTTTTCTATTCTTTTTTTTTTGTGTGTGTGTGTGTGATTCTTGATTTGATGACCTTACTAGTTATAAGTCTGTTCAGATATTTTATTTCTTTGTAATTCAGTCTTTTTTTAAGATTTATTTTATTTATTTGAAAGACAGAGTTACACAGAGAGTTAGAGACAGAGAGAGAGGTCTTCCATCTGCTGGTTCACTCCCCAGATGGCTGCAACAGCCAGAGCTGAGCTGATCCAAAGCCTGGAGCCAGGAGCTTATTCTGGGTCTCTCACATGGGTGCAGGGGCCCAAGGACTTGGGCCATCTTCTACTGCTATCCCAGGCCATAGCAGAGAGCTGTATCAGAAGAGGAGCAGCTGGGACTAGAACCGGTGCCCATATGGGATGCTGGCGCTTCAGGCCAGGGCTTTAACCTGCTGTATCACAGTGCTACCCCCAATTCAGACTTAATAAAATTTATGTTCCTGTGAATTTGTCCACTTCATGTACACTATCTACTTTTTGAACATGTAATTATTCATAGTACTCTCTTATGACCCTTTCTTTTTCTATAATATCCAAGTAATGACCCACTTTCATTTATGATTTGAGTAATTTGAATTTTCTCTCAATTTTTCTGACAAAATGTTTGTCAGTTTGCTGATATCTTCAAATGATTGGCTTTTATTTTTATTGAATTTCTCTATTGCTTGCCTTTTCTGTAATTTATCTCTACTGTAAGCTTTATTAGTTTCTTCCCTCTGCTAGATTACTGATTAGTTTGCCTTTCTTTTCCAGGCCATGTGATATACAGTTTGGTTATTTATTTGAAATCTTTATTTTTTAAAGTAGACATTTATAGCTATAAATTTCTCTGTGAGAACTGACTGCACCAAATCTCCCCAAAGTTTGCATGTGTTATATTTTTGCTTTTGATTGTCTCAAGGTATTTTATAATTTTCCTTATGATCTCTTATCATCTATTGATTGTTTAGCTTTCATATATTTATGAGTTTTCCTTTTTCTACGTTCTATTACATGTGTTCAAACAAAGATACTTTGTGTCATTTCAGTAGGAAGGCCATAGTACCACAGGTGTATAAACAAGGACTGAAAACAACTATCAAATCATAAAATATCCATTTCATTCCTATACATTTTTTGTATTCTATGTTAACTCCCACATATCAGAGAAAACATATATCTGTCTTTCTGGGACTGACTAATTTCACTAAGCATCATAGTTTCTGGTTGCATCTACTTTGTTGCAAAAATAAATAAATAAAACCCAGAATTTCATTATTTTTTATGGCTGAGTTAGTATTTCATAGAGTATATATACTACATTTTCTTTATCTAGTCATCAGTTGATGGATATCTGCATTGATTCTGTATCTTAGCTATTGTGAATTGAGCAGCAATAAACATGAGGGAAGGACATAATCAAAAGAAAGGGAATATTAGTTTTAGTGTTTTATTGCTTTGTTTTTGATGTTTTTGATGTCAGATAAATTACTAGAGGAATGATATGTGTGCTTATAAAAAAAATCACAGTACTTACCAACTGAAGGATTTTAAAGAAGTTATTTGATATTCTGAACTTGATTTCCTGCTCTATAAATGGAGATAATAGTATTCATTACTTTACCCTTTATGGTTATAGATATTAAAGTAGATGATATTTATAGACTCTAAGGTACTACATGATTAAATAGTTTTATTTGATATTTGATTTGTGTTAATTTTCCCACAGGAATACCAGCTCATGATAGGACTCAGTAATTGGATGCTCTGGACTGCCTATTTCTTCACATTCATCCTCTTGTATTTTATTATCATCATCATTATATGCATAATTTTATATATCAAGGCAAGTGTTTACAGTATGCTCTAGCTAGACTTAGAATATGTCATGGGCCCAATGGATCTCAGATTGTTAGGGAATGAAAAGGTGGCTTTTGTTGATTCTGTTCTGGAAATTAAGAGATTGCTTAGTCTCTCAGTGAACTAAATTTTAAAGCTAGGTCAGTGGACCTTCTATAATAAATGAATGGTTAATCAGCTCAGTGAGTAGTTTCATAAGTTTCACCAGAAATGTTAAAGATTTTTAAGATATTTCCTTTTTCCTCATTCATTTTTGCTGTGATATCACTTAAAGTGTGACTGAACTGGCTTCCTGATTACTTTTCTAGATTCAATCTGTCTCAGTCCTTGAATACAGTGACCCAATTATTGTCTTCATCTTTTTGCTATTTTATACCATGCCCTCAATATGCTTCAGCTTTATGGTTAGCACATTCTTCAGTAATGGTGAGTCTAAGATTTTTCCTTTCAGTGCCTGAACAAAAATGGTATTTGGAAATAGCTTCTCAATCTTAGTTGCCACTTCACTGATAGCCTGTTTACATTCTATCTAAAATGAAGATGCCATATTCATGTGAATGATGTGAAATGGAACAAAGAGAGCAATGACTAGCTGGTAGAAAATACATGTGATTGAGAGGTTGATATGACACAGTATACATATGATAATAAGACTGTATCTGAATGATCTTTCAACTTCAGCTGCCGCCTCATATACAGTATCTAACTTTTCACCAAGAAGAAATGAGATGGAAATGACTTCTGTATATTCTTTTGGATGAGCTAATAATGTCTACTAGTATATGATGATAAGCCTGGTGTATGTGAAGAGGAAGAAACAAATAATGAAAGAAATAGTCTTTACACCCAATTAATAAATGCTTAATGTGTATCTGGATATATTTGAAATATACTGCTTGCCCTATAGAGCTGAAGTTGACATTGGAGGTATATATATTATATGTACAAAAAAATATTTGAAAGTTATATTAGTCAAGATTCTCCTGAGAAACAAAGCCAATAGTCTTATTATTATAGATAAAAAGATGTTTATTAAGAGGAATAGTTTCACATGATTAAGGAGGTTTGGAAGTCCCATGATCTGCAGTCAGAAATATGGGGACCCAGGAAAGCCAATGTCATAAATCCAGTCTGAGTTCTAGCTACATTGGGAAGGGCAGTTTACCAAGTCCACAGATTCAGCTGTGTGTATGGTGAGGTGTGTAGATAGCAAAATAGTGGGTCTTGTTTTTTAATCCATTTAGCCAACCTGTATCTTTTAGGTGGAGAATTTAGGCCATTTACATTCAAGGTTATTAATGATAAGTAATGACTTGGCCCTGCCATTTATCTGTAAATATTCCTATTGTTTGCTTTGGATCTCCTTTGTACTTTTCCTAGAAGATTTTCTGCCTTCACATTCTTTCATAATGATGACGTCACCTTCATTCATCAGTGAGAGCTTTGCAGGGTACAGTATTCTGGATTGACAGGTTTTTTTTCTCTTAAGACTTGGACTGTATCTTTCTGTTCTCTACCAGCCTGTAAGGTTTCTGATGAGAATCCAGCTGCGAGTCTAATTGGAGATCCTCTGAAATTAACCTGGTTTTTCTCTCATGCACATTTTAGAAACTTTCTTTATTATTTACTGTTAAAAGATTGACTACAGTGTTTCTTTCGTTTTACTGTTTAAAGTTGGACTGCAATGTTTTGTGCTGAAGGTCTTTTCTGGTCATGACTATAAGGAGTCCTGTGTGCTTTGTGTACTTGGATGTCTCTTTTTCCAAATTAGGGAAGTTTTCTGTAAGTATTTCCCTGAATAGGCCTTCTGATCCATTCTGTCTTTTCACATCTTCAAGAACTCCTAAGACGCATACGTTGGGTCATTTGATAGTATCCCAAAAGTCCAACACTTTTTTAATTTTTCTAATTTCTTCTTTTTCTTCTTTTTTTTTCGGGGGGTGGGTGGGTCTGACTGAATAATTTCCAAAGATTTGTCTTCTAGCTCAGATATTATTTCTTCTGCCTCACCAAGTCTATTGTTGAGGCTTTCTATTGTATTTTTTGACATTGAAAATTCTTCATTTCTAATATTTCATTTTTATTTCTCATCAAAATACCAGTTTCATGGGAAAATTTTTCATTCATGTCATGTATGAATTTCTTTTTTTTATTTGGCAGGTAGAGTTATAGACAGTGAGAGAGAGACAGAGAGAAAGGTCTTCCTTCCGTTGGTTCACTCCTCTAATGGCCGCTATGGCCAGCGCTGCGCTGATCCGAAGCCAGGAGCCGGGTGCTTCCTCCTGGTCTCCCATGTGAGTGCAGGGACCCAAGTACTTGGGCCATCCTCCACAGCCCTCTCGGGCCACAGCAGAGAGATGGACTGAAAGAGGAGCAACTGGGACTAGTACCCGGCGCCCCAACCGGGACTAGAACCTGGGGTGCCAGTGCCACAGGTGGAGGATTAACCAAGTGAGCCATGTCACTGGCCCTGAATTTCTTTAATTCATGAATTTGCTTCTGTGTAATCCTATGATTAATCTTTTAAATTCCATATCAGGCATTGCATCAATCTGTTCATCTTCACCTTCTAATATTGAAGTGCTATTGTGTTCCTTTGGTGGGAGTAGGGGGAAGGTTTTGTTGTCTTCCTTATTGTTGTTTCTGAAATTTCTGCATTTATTTTTAGGCATTTGTGGAAATATTTGTTGGTGTTTTTTCCTCTGATGTCTTTTATCTTTGAAATATGCCTCCCTTTCTTAGTGGAGTGTCTGCTTTTTCACTGAGTATGCAGAGGTGAGTGCTTGGTATGGCAAGGGGGCTCTGGTCTGTGTTCCAACTTGGGGCACTCATGCTACGCTCTCCCTCTGGCTGTATCTCCAGTTGGTTGGCACCTGTAGTCTGATCTTGACTCGGGCTCCAGATCTTTGCTTTCTCCGACTCTTGGCTGCTGGTGTCATGTGTTGTATCCATGCTTGTGCTATGTGTCCACACCTTCCATGCCAATCCATGGCATTCCTCCTCCTGCCTTAAAATTTCCACTGCAGTTTTCCCTTTAACTCTCCCCTAAAAATGTACTCCCTCAGTTTTTTTGTACTGTTTACCCCTAGACTAGAGTGGTATGGTCGTCTCTATTTTGCCATCTTACTCCAAAGCCCTAGACTAAATTTCATGATGTCTGGAAATACAATCTAGGTTGTACCAGCAGTAGAAGTGTTTACATTTGTAATTTTTTTTGCTGAGTAATAATAAATTAATATATAAATTTTCATTAGATATTGTAATGCTTATAGCTACTACACGTAGAATGATATATTGCAGAATAAATTAGCTCCTAAAATGTTACATTTCAGCCTTAATAAAAATATTTTGGAACATTTACTGTGTCGAATATATTATGTGCTGAGGGAAACAATGTTGAATGAAACAGATATTTTCTATTTCTTATAGAGCTTATTTTATTATAATAAATCAACTAAATTTATATTAGGTTAAGTTTTTTAAGTTACTCAAATTGACCTTATAATTTCCTTTATATTTGCAGCCTATTTTGCTATTACTCTGGGAGGTTTCTGTTTTTTTATCACCTATCTTCCGGCTGCTAACCTGTCTGTCAACTATGGACAGATGACATTCAACCAGAAGATAGTTTCTTGTCTCAGCTCTAATTATGCAATGGCACTGGGATTTAAATTTATATTTGATGCAGAAGTGAAGAGTGAGTATATACCTTGTAAATGTTGTCATGTTTTAGTAAATATCTTTGTTATTTTACTGGATATTCACTGTTAATATTGATTGATGCTGCTAAGCTGTCCTTCAAAATTCTGCTTTATACCACCACATGCATGCATCTCTCCAAAAACATACTGCAAATCTAATAAGGCCTCATTCTGGTCCTTTTAGAGTTACCACCTGCTGTCTAGTGGTAGCGCATGAAATGACACATTTCCTTCTCTTTTTCCCTCAGTGTAGTATTTATGAATAGTCTTCTGTCCTATAGATAGAATCCATCCCTATTTTTTCATGATTATGTTTTTTAAAATTATGTATGCTAGTAAACATGAACTTTTAACAAGAGGAGAGGTGGAGATGGAGGAACCACCATCTTAACCTGTAGGTCTGCTTATTTTTCTTAAAGCTACTTTCCTGAAATTTTAGTCTACCTTATTTTTATTTCAATCATTTCTAATCATTTGCTTATTTGGCATTTAATGGGGGAGCACTTTACAGGATTACTTACTCAGATGTCCTGTGGGACAACCTAAGTTCTAAGAGTGTAAGAAAGTATCTGACTCTAGTATGAATCTCTAGAAAATACCAACATGTTGTATTCTTCAGTGTTTTATGACAGTACACATGGATAGTTCTGTTTTAGTCCCAGTAGACACCTAATTAACTGTCTCCTCCTATGTCTTAGAAACTGGAATTAAATGGAATAACATCTTCTCACCAAACAAACAAGACAACTTTTTATTTGCCTATATCCTGGGGATGTTACTACTTGATGCTTTATTGTATTTCATTGTGACTTGGTATGTAGAAGCTGTATATCCAGGAAAGTATGGTGTGCCCAAGCCATGGAACTTTTTCTTGCAGGTGAGTTCTAATGCTTATGTTATTGATAGAGACCACAGTCCTGATGAAGTTATTTTTTAATATCTTTAAAAGCATCATAAGTTAATTTTACATTATCTGTAACTGAATAAATAGGTCAGGTAAAATAACCCTTATTTTGTATACTCTTGCTCTACTAATTCACTAGCATTTTTCTTAAAAAAATAAAACATTATTTGAAATGGAGAGAGAGAAAGATGTATCTTCTATCTACTGTTTCACTCTTCAAATGCCTCAAAAATTAGGGCTAAGCCATGCTGAAGCCAGGAACCTAGAACTTCACCTGTGTGGCAGCAACCCAGTACTTGAATCTTCTACCTTCCCAGGTGCATTAGCAGCAAGCTGGATCAGAAGTAAAACACCATCAAAACTGGAGGCCTAACCCACTGTGCCACAACGCCCCTCCCCTCACTAGCCCTTTTCTAATATACTCAGCTCTCATAAATATAATCTGTATGTCATGGCATGAAACCTCAAGCTTTATAAAGTGTCATAATTAATCTGGCTTTTAGGCAAGTGTCTCATAAATAATTGAACTCTCTGTCTTAAAGAATTTAGTGCATGGGAGGTCTTTAGATGCCAACAAGGAGAGATTTAATTGTATGTGGGCATTCACTGTTAACTTTATTTCCTTGATCAGTCCAGATTTCAGAACCATAGAAAAATAGAAGGTTTATACATCTTGCCTTCTGTTCTCAGTATTTTCACAAATCATATTTTGTTCATATATTGATCAAAAAAGTTCTTACAAAGACTATTATAATACTTTCACTATACTCTAGTTTAGGAGTGATTTTCCTTTGTGTCTCTTGAATAATTATGATTTCTGTAGAATAGTCTGCTGCTATACCCAAGGAGTTCAAATTACAGCCAAGTAGCTTCAAAATTGAGTCATAAGAAGTTTTTGCAGTACATCTCAATATAAAAGCTAACAGACCATAAGTATTTAAAGTATTTCCTAATGCTTAATTTTTTCATTTCCATGGCAGTGATTGTGTTTTTATTCCATTCTTAGCCCTCTTACTGGTTTGGAGAACCACCTGTGAAAAAATCTGAAACACACCAGTTTCAAGAAACAATTCAAAGCAAGTATTTTGAAGCTGAACCTACTGATTTGGTAACAGGTATCACGATCAAACACTTGCACAAGGTATTGTCTCAGAGATCTCTTTTTCTTCATGGGACTGAAGTTTAGTTTCCAATGTATTATAAGTGTTATTATGAGAAATACCAAGAAAAATATCATATGTTAATGAAAGGTTATAGCCATCATGTTTACTCCCTATAAGGAAGATCAAAATGAAATGTATATATTATAAAAGTCAAAATTTTCTCTTTCCTCCAGAATGGATTTAAATTTTCTATGAACTATAATGGTATCTTATACAGTTGATCTCATTTTAAAAGTTAGATTCACGGCCGGCGCCGCGGCTCACTAGGCTAATCCTCCGCCTAGCGGCGCCGGCACACCGGGTTCTAGTCCCGGTCGGGGCGCCGGATTCTGTCCCGGTTGTCCCTCTTCCAAGCCAGCCCTCTGCTGTGGCCAGGGAGTGCAGTGGAGGATGGCCCAGGTGCTTGGGCCCTGCACCCCATGGGAGACCAGGAAAAGCACCTGGCTCCTGGCTCCTGCCATCGGATCAGCGCGGTGCGCCGGCCGCGGCGGCCATTGGAGGGTGAACCAACGGCAAAGGAAGACCTTTCTCTCTGTCTCTCTCTCTCACTGTCCACTCTGCCTGTCAAAAAAAAAAAAAAAAAAAAAAAAAAAAAAAAAAAGTTAGATTCTAGTGGAGCTTTATTATTATTTAGTATATTAACATTAATCTCTGCTCACAAATGTTTATGTTCATCCACTTGAAATCTCTCCTGTTTGGGTGTTTATCAGGACACTTGGCTTTCTCAGTTTATCTAGATCAATTGCAGGCAAGCAGTATTCAGGTAACTCATATATTTTGTGACATTCCTTTGCTTCTCAAATGTCTGTATAAGCTTGATCTGAGCCCCTAACTCTATAGCTTGGAGAAAGCTAAGGCTGTCTTTGAAAATTGACTTATTTTTGGAGTACTTATACTTCTGTAGTCTGCTCTGCCTTTATGTATACTACATGGAACTACATAGTGTCTAAATTTTGGTTAAACTCAAACTTTTCCTTGGTATCCTCAGAAGATCTGCTCATCTGAAACATTTTTGTGAATATTACTAACATGTATATAGGTTGAGGCTAGATGGAGTTGGTTCAATGAACACATGAGCTATGACCATTCATTAATTGTTGGCCCTGATATAGCAATGAAAAAGTGAGATAAGGTCTGTGCCCACAAGGAACTTATATTCTACTGTGAATAAAAGCGGTTAACAATCAAGCAAATGAACAAATAAGATAATTATAATATATAGTAAATGCCATTATGAAAATAAATAAGGTAATGATATAGCAGTTAAGCAGTAGGATGGAGAAGAGAAAAACTTCAGGTAGATTATACAATGAAGCCCCACTACAAACATGGCCATGTGGATACTGCTCACCCTCTCTAACAGTAACCTTAGCTGAACAGAATCACCTCATTCCAAATTAGACCTATTTCTTTTAAAAAGCCTAGATCCAATAAGTACTCAAGCTGGGCTTGTGAAGGCCCTGAACTTTCTTCCCATTCAAGTCTGCTCTGAATAGTCATCCAAGCCACAGAATTCCTTGTGGGGCTGACTTGTTGTTATTGTATTGAAGTCTAACTAGTCTTTCTCCTAAATCTGTAGTATTCTCTTCTTTTCACAGGTGTTGGTCTCAAAAGCACTCCTGTGTACTAACTTCTTTCTTCCTGGGTGCTAACTTCCACATTAGAGTAGACTTTAGGGGGAAGCCAACTGGCAATTATTGGTACCCAGAATTGATTAAGAAAGTGAATGATAACATGAGAGATAGATTTTGGTACAAGGTACCAGTATAGAGTTCATAGATGGTGCACTGGGATGGTATACCAAGGGAAAGAAATGCACTAGTTAGTAGCATGCATCAAGCTCTTGAAAAATATGGGGGAATTACTTATTTTTATGACTGTGTAATTTGGTAGCTATTGCTGGGGAGAAATTATACACTGGAGACAAAGAAATATTGTATGTGATTGACCATCAGGGGATAAGTGGAATTTAATGAGTCTCCTAGGAAATATATAAAGAAATTGTCATTCTCAGCAGCCAAACAGCAGAAAAGGCTGAGAACTAAGCCCCAGACTTGATCATAACAATAGAACTCTAGGTAAGGTTCAATTCTCAGCTATGTGGATTGAGGGCCTTATTGTAAATGAATGGTAATGAGACATAGGATGGGACACATAGGACTCAAAAATCTCAAATGCTACTTTCTCCTCAACACTTAGGCTACAGAAATGGCCCACTCCTCCATATTAAGAACTCGTGTTTCTTTCTGCTTTCTTGAAGATGTGCAGTGGCCTTTGCCCCACAAAACAACAAAAACTCACTCTGGACAATAGGGAAAATAATATGTGTCTGTCACACAATGTAGTAGGTACCCTCCAAGATGATCTTCAGTGATACACGCTTCCTGATTTTCATGCCCTTGAACAGGCCTGTCAAGTAAGACAAATCAAAAACTTTAAAAGCAACATGACTGTTTTCTGAGGCTAAGTCATAAAATACATTTAAGCTTTGGCTTTGGTCTCTTGGATTTCTTATTCTGAGAGAAGTTAGCTTCTGGGCTGTGAACATAATTAAGCCATCAACTAAATGAAGGAAGAAAGGCCTGTGTAGAATGAACTGCCCCCTCTAACCCACAACCATCTCCAAATTCCCAGCCAATTGAGTAAGCTACTTTAAAAGGGTAACTTCCTGTCAATCAAGGATCCAGCCCTCACCACCATTTTTAGTGCCATATCTCTTGAGCTTCCCAGTTGACAGACTCTGAGCCAGCGCTGATATATTAGCCATAGTTCAGAAAGTATGACAAACAAGCAAACATCCTGGGTTAAGTTTATTTCTGGATATTTTATTTCAGCTATTGTGTATGAGAGTACTTTATAGTTTCTTTTTCAGTGAGTTTGCTATTGGTATGTAAACATACTGTCAATTTTGTATCTTCAAACTCTGCTGAATTCATTTATTGGTTTTAATAGTCTTTTTTTCAATGCCTTTAGGTTTTTCTATTTATATTGTATCAGGGATAATTTTACTTCCTCCTTTCCTACTGGTATATCTTTTATTTAGTTCTCTAAATGCACTGGCAAAGCTTCCAATAAAAATATTTAATAACAGACACACATTCAGGCTACCAATTAAGATGCTTGCTTCCTATATTGGAGTACCTGGGCTTGATACCCAGCTCGCCTCATGCTAATGTAGACCTTAGGAGACAGTGTGGCAGGCATCTGATGAGTGAACGTGGGAACGCTCTCACATGCACGGTGCTCTCTCGCTTTCTTTCTCTTTCTCTTTCTCTCTCTCTCTCTCCCTATCCCTATCCCTATCCCTCTCTCTGCATCTTAACTAAAATTTTAAAATTTAGCCTTTATTATTTTGAAGTACAGACCATCTGTACTGATTAGTTTAGGGCTTTTATCATGAATTGACACTGACCTTTATGGAATTCTTTTTCTACATCTATTGAGATGATCATATTTTTATCCTTCATTATATTGATGGGAAGTATTATGTTTATTTATTTATGTAGGTTGAACCATCCTTGCATCCCCATGGTAAGTCTCACTTGATTGTGATGGGTGTGTTGTTAAATTTGATTTGCTAGTATTCTGTTGAGAACTTTTGCATCTATATTTATCAGAGAAATTGATCTCTAGTTTTCCTTTTTGTTGTGTTGTTGTGTGATTCATGTATCAGAGTAAAATTGGCCTTGCAGAATGATTTGAAGGGTCCCTTTCATTCAGTTTTTGGGATAGTTTGAGAAAAAATTTTGTTAGTTCTTCCTTAAAAGTATGGTAGAACTCAGTAGTAAAGCCATTCAGTCCTGGACTTCTCTTTGTTGGCAGCCTTTTGACTACTTAATCAGACTTGTTACTTATTATTGGTCTGCTCACATTTTATATGTCTTCATGGTTCAAATTGGTATGTTATATGTATCTAAAAATTTATATATTTATTCTAGACTTTCTAATTTGTTGGTATGTTACTATTCATAAAACCCTTTTTATTTGTTATATCTTTTTTCATATCTGATTTTATTTGAGCATTCTCTTTTTCTTGGTCAGTCTGTCTAAAGTTTTGTCATTATCTTGTCAAAAAACCAAGTGTACTGATCTTTTATGTTATTTTCTTGGTCTCTATTTCATTTATTTCTGCTCTGATTTTTGTTATTTCTGTCATTCTACTAATTTTTATTTGATTTGTGTGTGTTGTAAATCTAAAAGCTGTCTTCATTCTTTTTCTTTCTTTTTTTGTCTGGTTCAATATTTTGTATGACCTGTCTTTAAGTTCAGATACTCACTCTTCTGCTTTATTTACCTCTTGCTGAGGCGTCCAGCTTTATTGGACTTATAAAGGTCTTCATTTTCAAGAGTTCTGTTGGATTCTTTTTCAAGATTTCTTTCTTTGCTGAATTGTATTCCTGCCTTCAGTCAACTGCCCATATTCTTCTGTATCTCTTTGAATAATCATTATAATCACTCTTTTGAATTTTTTCAAATATGTATTTATTTGAAAGGCAGAGTGACAGAGAGAGAAGGAGAGACAGAGATCTTCTATCCACTGGTTCACTCCCAAAATAGCTACACCAACTAGGTTTGGGCCAGACCAAAGCTAAGAGACAGGAACTCCATCCAGGTCTCTAATGTGGAAGGCAAGGACTCAAGCACTTGGTCCATCTTCCACTGCCCTCCAAGGCACATTAGCAGGATTGGAAGCAGAACAGCCAGGACTCCAACTGGCATTTAGGTATGGAATGCTGGCATTAACCTGCTGTACCACATGCTGGCCCCCTTTTGAATTGTTTTTCAGGCATTTCCTTAATCTTATTTTCACTGGACGTTGTTGCTGATATGTTGTGTTCAAACATTTGGGGTTTTATATTGCATTGCTTTTTCATGCCTCTTGTGTCCCTTTGTGATATTTGCACATCTGGCAGATTAGTTCTCTTTATCTTTCATTAGGGAGGTCTTGATGTATCTTTGGGTATCAATTTGGTAAGCTACTTGGTGCTAATTCCAGTTGGGCACAGTAGTGTAGTCTCCTTGTACCATCTTTCGTTGTACTTGATGATAGCAGTGATGGGGGTCTGAGGATCTCCTGAGACTCAGGGAGGTGGCTCTGGTACATAGTCCATCAACCATCTCCTGAGGAAGGAGCAGGAGCTGCGGAAGCAGCACTGACATTAGCAACAGGCCTGGTTGGCACAGGAAGCAGGCTAGTTACAGACCCCCAGCTCTTTATTTAGTCAAAATCTTTTACAGACTTAAATAACATCCATTTTTACTCCAGGTAAGCAGATATTCATGTACCATCTCTCACTGAAGGTGTCTGTCTTTCCTTAAATTTCAGGCTAGTTGGTTGCCTAGAAACCCCACTTCTCTGATTTGTTCAAAAGAAGTAAATTATTCAACTTGCACGTGTCACTGGCATGGGAGTGATGTTCTTTCCAGCTATTGTATCCTAAGTGGAAGCAATTCTAGTTTACATGTAAGGAAATTTAGATGAACATCTATGTATAGGTTTTCAATTGGTCATTCCTCCAAATTAGAATGAAGACTGACTGAAGAAGAGTGTGGTATTACCAGTTCAGATGGTAATTGAAACAAAGCAGGAATGGATGAGATTTCCAGAAGATGTTTGTAATTCCAAGAAATTCTAAAACTCACTTTGTGTCATCCATTTTTTTTTCCTTTTCACAGGTTCATCATTTCATACTTTTATTTTTTTCCTCATGAGATCAATGATGTGGCATTGTTTCTTCTATAGATAGTTGAAATGGGTGCTCTTTCTTCCAAAATAGTTGTTATAGATATAAAATTAGCATTCATGGATTTCCCCCCTACAGGTTTTCCAAGATAAGGGCACTACTAAAGTAGCAATAAAGGAATTGTCTCTGAATTTATATGAGGGACAGATCACTGTTCTTCTCGGACACAATGGGGCAGGAAAATCCACTACCATGTCCATTCTGTCAGGTAGGTGTTCAACTCTGTTCAAACAGTGTTTTTATACAGAAACAATGAGGCCTTCAGGTATCCTATACAATTTGGTCATTTCAGAGGCATGTAACTTAGTAATACACTTCATTTTAAAGTTTGCAAATAATCATTTTAAAGTTTCAAATTTAGAATTTATTTGGAGAGAGATATTATATGATTACAAAAAGGACAATCCACTAGCAAGACATAACAATCCTTAATATATATGTAGAACATACCTTCCATTTGAGTATACATACAACTAATAAATATAGGTAATCAAAAATAAATAGTATAAATATTATCTCCTCAAGTAGTTTAAAAAGAAATTGTATTAAGTACATATATAATTTTATTGTTGGACCTATAATATATAGAAAGATATTGTGTGAATACTTGATAATAACAGCACAAAGAAATTAGGTGAGAATAAAAAATATAGTAGAATAACGAAATTATGCTAGAGGGCAGCACACACTCAGAAACAACTAAAGAGAACCAACAGTGGTAAATACTAAGGTAAATATAACAAACTCTATTAATTTATACTTCCTCTCTGGTGTAGTGGGTTAAACCACCGCCTGCACAGACAGCTTCCTATATGGATGCCAGTTTGATCCTGGCTGCTCCACTTCCCATCCACTCCTGGAAAAGCAGTGGAAAATGGCCCAAGTGTTTGGGCGCCTCCACCCATGTGTGAGACCTGGAAGAGGCTCCTGTCTCGTGGCTTTGTTCTGGCCCAGCTCTGGCTATTGCTGCTATTTGGGGGGGTGAACCAGTGGATGGACGATCTCTCTGTCTCTGTCTCTCTCTCTCTCTCTCTCTGTAACTCTGCCTTTCAAATAAAATAAATAAATATTTAAATATATACTTTCTCACTTTTGTTTCTTAGCTTCCTTACTAAACAGAAAACTAAGTATGTTATAGTTGATTACATATATGCTTATAGATTTAATGTGTGTAATAATAATAGCTCCAAAAGAAGTGGGAAGGGCTGGCATTGTGGTATAGTGGATAAAGCCACCGCCTCCAATGCCATCATCCTATATGGGTGCTAGTTTGATTCCTGGCTGCTCCACTTCTGATCCAGCTCTGTGCTAATGGCCTGGGAAAGCAGCAGAAGATGACCCTGGTCCCTGGGCCTCTACACCCACATGAAACCCAGATGAAGCTCCTGGCTCCTGGCTTCAACTGGGCCCAGGCCTGGCTGTTGCAGCCATCAGCAGAAGTGAACCAGTGGATGGAAGACCTTTGTCTCTTTCTCACTCTCTCTCTATAATTCTGACTTTCAAATAAATAAATCTTTAAGAAAAAAAGAAAGTTAAAGAATAGAAGCAGATAAATTACTCAGAAAAGAAACTGGAGAATATTCCTGAACATGTTTGACACTTCTCAGTCATACATGGTACATTCTCCATTATAGGTGATATAGTAAGCCATAAAACAAACCTCAGTGAATTTAAAATATTTGAATCTCACAAAGTATAGTTCCTCATCACAATGAGTAAAGTTATAAATTAATGACAAATAAGTTTTGGAAATTCACAATTTTGTGGGAATCAATTTATTAATGATCAAAGCAGAAATCACAAAGGAAATTACAACATAATTTGATGAAAATAATTTTATGGGATGAAACTAAAACAGTAGTGGAAATTTCTGCTTACAGATGTCTGCATTTAAGAAAAAGAAAGTTCGCAAATACACAATTTAACCTTCCACTTTGCGACACTCTAAAAAGCAATCAAACCCAAAGCAAGTAGAAAAAGTAAGTAAGGATTATAGTATAAGTTAATAAAGTAGAGAATATTAAAAACAATAGAGAAAGTTAATGAAACCAAAAGTTTTCTCTTTGAAATAATAAAAGTAGCAAAGCTTAGCTAGATTGGCCAGGAGAAATAAAGATTTAAACTACTAAATCTAAAAATGAAGTGTCCATGACAGAAGCTAGAAGTCAAAGAGCCAAATAGCCACTCTCATTTTAAAGCAACTAGAATTAGAATAACCTCTTAGAAACTTTGGAACAAATGTGAAATAAATGGGACTGTAGGGCAACAGGAGTGATTTGGGACATATGGTGTCTCATAATGGACATACCTGAACACATTTATCCTTATGGTAGTGTTTTTAAAACAGGATTTCCAAATTACTAGACTTAAAGTGATATTTCCCCCATTAAATGTAACCAATTATGACAGCTATAGATAAAATGCTATTGTTTTTAAATCATTCTAAAATTATTCTAGGTTACGCTATGTTATTTCCTCTATCTAGAACTTAAATTTTTTAAGGATAACAGTTCTATGGGCTACATTTTCAGAATTCAAGAATCTGTCAAAATCTAAGGTAGTGCACAGTTATAATTCATAAATTTCATCAAATGGCTGATGGCAATGCTGGAATAATCTAACACCTTTTCCTTTTTTACTACTCAAGTGGTTTTTTTTTTTTACTTATTCATACTTATTGAAAATTAAAACATATAGTTAAGGATCTGGAACAACAAATTATTTCTAATCTCATTACCCCCAAAATAGCAACCAATAGTTTCTGAAATTTTCTTCAAGATGTATTGCTAATTCTAATGAGTAATCCATATATATATATATATATATATATGTCAAAGCTGAAGTACTAATAAGTAGTTGGTTGTCAAGTTCCCTCAGAAAAGCTATTTCTCAATCTGTTCTTGATTTTTGATTCTAGGTCTCTATCCGCCTACTAGTGGAGAGGCCTATGTTTATGGGTATGATATCTCAACCCAGATGGTTCAGATCAGAAAATCACTGGGGTTGTGTCCCCAGCAGGATTTGTTGTTTAATTACTTGACAGTATCAGAACACCTTCAATTCTATAGTGCGGTAAGCCAAAGATACATTTCTTTACACCCCTCCCCCATTTATGTACTCCAGGTAGTTTAGCAACTATAAATATTCTTATAAAGTTCAAGAATACTTTTGATGAATTTTCCTTTATAAAGAGTGGCAAAGGGAATAAATCACTACATAGGTAATATAAGGACAGAGCTGGTATAAAATATTTCTAAGAATAAAGTGGGAAGCACCCATGGAAACTCTGACTCCTTTATCTAGATAAAAGGAATACCTCAAAAGAAGTGTCTTAAGGAAATTGACCACATGCTGTCTGCTTTTAACCTGCTAGAAAAACGTGATGCATTTTCAAAGTCACTGAGTGGAGGAATGAAGCGCAAACTCTCCATCATTATAGCACTTTTAGGAGACTCCAAGGTAAAACTAAATCAAACTAAAAATTGATCCTCATTGTATACTGCAAATGGTCTAAAAAATCAGCTGACACAAATTTAATAGTTGATATGGATCTAACATTCTAAAAGGAACCTCCTAACTGAAAATCAGGGAATTCACATTATCAACCTCGTTGTTATAAAATGGCCAAGAGTTTAGAATTATTCCAACATTCCTAATCCGGTTTTGTCTGAATTTACTGTCTTGGCTTATTATATCATTAGCTTACCTTACTGTCTTAGCTGGGCAAAATGACTGAAAATGCAAAGCCAAAATAAGTTCCATGATGGAAAATACACTAGTGGCACAAGGACATAATATGTACAATGGCCATCAAATTGTCCTTCCGGTCTTTAGGTGGTGATACTTGATGAGCCCACATCTGGCATGGACCCAGCCTCAAGGAGGGCCACCTGGGACCTCCTTCAGAACTATAAACAGAATCGTACCATGTTACTGACCACCCACTACATGGATGAAGCTGATGTTCTAGGTGACCGCATTGCCATCATGGTCCAAGGATACTTGCAGTGCTGTGGCTCTTCAATTTTCCTGAAAAAATTATATGGTATCTCTCCCTTTGGTCATTCCTAGGATATTGATGCCTTAATAATGCAACAATTTCATTAATTATTTATTAATAATTATTAATATTAATGCTATTAATAATACCCTCAGAGCATAATTTTTATTATTGTCATTTCTCCCATCCTACTAACTTTCAACTAAAGTCCTTTGAAATAATGCTCATATTTTCTTGAAGATGCAAAATTATTTCCCACTTTATATTTATTGTGTTTTTCATTTTTTATGTTCATTTTTCCCACATGGCTCCTACTTAAAATGTAACTGAATAAAATGCAATTATCTCTTTTATGAAGTAGATGGCTGGGAGACAGATAGATAAATAAATAAATAGATTTATTTATAGATTGAGAGATTATAGATGGAATATGGAGGACCAGATATCTCTGCTTCTAGTTTCTTGTTTGTCAAATCCTTATCAAACTGATTCTGTATTAGAAGAATAATTTTTTCCAACATGAAGAATTTTTATGAACATTGGAAACACAAAATTACCTATGCTTCCATCTTCTTTTACTATCTAAATAAAATTTCATCATTTCATCCTCAGTATTTCATATTTCTTTCCATGTTTTCTCCCTAAGCAGTAGCTTATAAAATATAATTTCTTCATCACTTACTCTAGAATACTCTTATCTAAGATTCAGTTTAATTTTTTAATATTTTCATTATTTATATAAGGTGATAAAATTTTCATGTATTTCATAAAGATAGGAGCATAGTGGTTTTTGTGTGTTGATTTTATAACCTGCCACTTTTCCAAACTGTTTTATGAGTTCCAGTAGTCTCTTAGTGGAGTCTTTTGGTTCCTGAATCATGTCATCTGCAAATAGGTTCTTCTAGGTTTCCAATTTGTTGGCATACACGCCTTTGTAATAATTCCTGATGAGTTTTTTTTTTTAACTATTTTCCCTTAGCCTAGAGCCATCTGCCCTTTGCCTGTTCTGCCATCTGGAATCGCGCCATGATTTCTTCTTTGACTCCTCAGTTGTTTAAGAGTATATTGTTTAATGTTAACATATTAGTGAATTTTCCAATTTTTTTGTTATTGATTTCTCACTTCATCTTGTGGTCTGAGAAAATAATTTTGTATCTGTTTTTTATTAAATTTACTGAGGTTTGATTTCTGGAATAACATATTTTCTGTCCTGGGAAACTTTCTGTGTGTACCTGAAAAGAATGTGTATGCTGTTATTATTGAGTGGAGTTTTTTTGTATGTTTGTTGTATCTAATTAATTTATTATATTAGTCTTTTATATCCCTAGTTATTTTCTTTCTGTTTGTTTTATATACTATAATGAGTACTGAAATCTCTGTTACTGTAGAACTTGTTATTTCTCCCTTCAATTATCTTACTATAGGGTTTTTTACTTCTCCCTTCATTTCTACCAATTTTGCTCTATATATTTTGAGGGTTATGATATGAGGTGTGTTAATATTTATAATTTTTGTATCTCCATACTGTATTGAAACTTTTATTAATATATTATATCCTTATTTCCCTACTGTAACTTTTTATTATTGAAATTACTTTATCTGGTATTAGTATAGCTGCATCAACTCACAGAATAGCTGTTTTGTCCTTTCATTTTCAATCTATCTGTGTCTCTGGATCTAAAATGAGCCTTTTGTAGATAATATAGTTGGATTTTTTTTAACAATTTGCCAATCTCTATCTTCTGATGGCAGAATTTAATACATTTACAATTAAAGTAATTACTAACAAGGATTGAATTACTTTAGTAGTTTGGTGTTTATATATTCCTTATTGATCTTTTGTTCCTATTTCCTCTATCACTTTCTTATTTTCTGCTTAGTTGTTTTATATAGTAAAATGTCTTGATTTTCTTCTCATTTCTTTTTCATGTATATCTTGTTGAAACTTTCTTTTTTTTACCAGGAATTAAAATTTATATTAATTTCAATAGAAAATAAAACCCTGCCAAGTTAGAGTCTGGCTTCCCTTTGCTTCAGTGAAAGACTCCCTAGGACTTTTCTTTAAGGACATGTCTAATATTTGTGAACTTTCAGAATTTTTTTACTTTGTAGGTCTTAATTTCTGGGTCTGTTTCTGTTAACTTCTTTCCTAGTTATGAGTCACACATTTTCCTTCTACTTAGAATTATCTAACAACTTTGAATTAATTGCTGTAAATTGTGAATGTTAGTGATTATGTTGGTGAATATGTAGATTTTAGGGGAATGTATTCCACTTTTATTAATGTTTATATATGTATTTTTCATGTACTTGAAAGGTGGAAGTGGAAGAGGGAGAGAGAGATTGAGATTCCAGCCACTGGTTTATTCCCCAATTGCCCACAACAACCAGGGCTGCACCAAGCTGAAACCAAGAGGCTGGTACTCTGTCTGGGTCTTCCATGTGGGTTATAGGAGCCCACGTACTTGAGCCTTCATTTGGTGTCTTCCAGGAAACATTAATAGGAAACTGGCTGGCACCGCGGCTCAATGGGCTAATCCTCCACCTGTGGCACCGGCACCCCAGCCAGATTCTGTCCCAGTTGCCCCTCTTCCAGTCCAGCTCTCTGCTATGCCCCGGGAGTGCAGTGGATGATGGCCCAAGTCCTTGGGCCCTGCACCTGCATGGGAGACCAGGAGAAGCACCTGGCTCCTGGCTTTGGATCAGTGAACCACCATTCCAATATAGGATGCAGGCATTGCAAGCCAAGTGGTGGCCTGATCCACTACACCACAACACCTGCACCAGAGGTGTCTTTCTTTAAATACTGTTTTTTTTAATCTTTTTAAAAATATTTATTTATTTATTTATTTATTTTAACTTTTATTTAATGAATATAAATTTCCAAAGTACAGAATATTGATTACAATGGCTTCCCCCCCCCATAAGGTCCCTCCAACCCGCAACCCTCCCCTTATCCACTCCCTCTCCCCTTCCATTCACATCAAGATTCATTTTCGATTCTCTTTATATACAGAAGATCAGTTTAGCATACATTAAGTAAAGATTTCAACAGTTTGCTCCCACACAGAAACATAAAGTGAAAAATACTGTTTGAGTACTAGTTATAGCATTAAATCTCAATGTACAGCACACTAAGGACAAAGATCCTACATGAGGAGTAAGTGCACAGTGACTCCTGTTGTTGACTTAACAAATTGACACTCTTGTTTATGGCATCAGTAATCACCCTAGGCTCTTGTCATGAGCTGCCAAGGCTATGGAAGCCCCCTGAGTTCACCGACTCTGATCATATTTAGACAAGGTCATAGTCAAAGTGGAAGTTCTCTCCTCCCTTCAGAGAAAGGTACCTCCTTCTTTGATGACCCGTTCTTTCCACTGGGATCTCACTCGCGGAGATCTTTCATTTAGGTCATTTTTTTTTTTTTTTGCCAAAATGTTTTGGCTTTCCATGCCTGAAATAGTCTCATGGGCTTCTCTGCCAGATCCGCATGCCTTAAGGGCTGATTCTGAGGCCAGAGTGCTGTTTAGGACATCTGCCATTCTATGGGTCTGCTGTGTAATCTCACTTCCCATGTTGGATCATTCTCTCCCTTTTTTATTCTATCAGCTAGTATTTGCAGACACTAGTCTTATTTATGTGATCCCTTTGGTTCTTAGTCCTATCATTATGATCAATTGTGAACAGAAATTGATCACTGGGACTAGTGAGATGGCATTGGTACATGCCACCTTGATGGGATTGAATCGGAATCCCCTGCTATGTTTCTAACTCTACCGTTTGAGGTGAGTCAGCTTGAGCATGTGCCGAATTGCACATCTCTTCCTCTGTTATTCCCACTCTTATATTTAACAGTGATCACTTTTCAGTTAAGTGTCAGCACTTAAGAATAATTGTGTATTGATTACAGTATTCAACCAAAAGTATTAAGTAGAACAAACAAAAAAAATACTAAGAGGGATAACATATTAAGTTGCTCATCAACAGTCAGGGTGAGGGCTGATCAAGTCACCATTTCTCATAGTGTTCATTTCACTTTAACAGGTTTCCTTTTTGGTGCTCAGTTAGTTGTCACTTATCAGGGAGAACAAGTGGTATTTGTCCCTTTGGGATTGGCTTATTTCACTCAGCATAATGTTTTCCAAATTCCTAACAGGGATCATTTTTCAGTTAAAATTTAAACACCTAAGAATAATTGTGTGTTAATTACAGAGTTCAACCAATGGTACTAGAACAAAAAAAATACTAAAATGGATAAAGTATTACATTGTACATCAACCATCGGGACAAGAGCTGATCAAGTAACTGTTTCTCATAGTGTCCACTTCACTTCAACAAGTTTCCCCTTTGGTGCTCAGTTAGTTGTCAACGATAAGGGAAAACATATGATATTTGTCCCTTTGGGACTGGCTCAATTCACTCAGCATGATGTTTTCCAAATTCCTCCATCTTGTTGCAAATGACCGGGTTTCGTTGTTTTTGACTGCTGTATAGTATTCGATAGAGTACATGTCCCATAATTTCTTTATCCAGTCTACTGTTGATGGGCATTTGGGTTGGTTCCAGGTCTTAGCTATTGTGAATTGAGCTGCAATATACATTAAGGTGCAGACAGCTTGTTTGTTTGTCAATTTAATTTCCTTTGGGTAAATTCCAAGGAGTGGGATGGCTGGGTTGAATGGTAGGGTTATCTTCAGGTTTCTGAGGAATCTCCAGACTGACTTCCATAGTGGCTTAACCAATTTGCACTCCCACCAACAGTGGTTAGTGTCCCTTTTTCCCTACATCCTCTCCAGCATCTATTGTTGGTAGATTTCTGAATGTGAGCCATTCTAACTGGGGTGAGGTGAAACCTCATTGTGGTTTTGATTTGCATTTCCCTGATTGCTAGTCATCTTGAACATTTTTTCATGTGTCTGTTGGCCCTTTGGATTTCCTCTTTTGAAAAATGTCTATTGAGGTCCTTGGCCCATCTCTTAAGTGGGTTGTTTGTTTTGATGATGTGGAGTTTCTTGATTTCTTTGTAGATTCTGGTTATCAACCCTTTATCTGTTGCATAGTTTGCAAATATTTTTTCCCAACTGTTGGCTGCCTCCTCACTTTCCTGACTGTTTCTTTTGAAGTACAGAAACTTCTCAATTTCATGCAATCCCAATAGTTAATTTTGGCTTTGACTGCCTGTGATTCTGCATCTTTTCCAAGAAGTCATTGCCGGTACCTATATCTTGCAGGGTTTTTCCAATGCTATCTAATAATTTGATGGTGTCAGGTCGTAGATTTAAGTCTTTAATCCATGTTGAGTGAATTTTTGTGTAAGGTGAACGGTAGGGGTCTTGCTTCATGATTCTGCACATCGAAATCCAATTTTCCTAGCACCATTTATCGAATAGACTGTCCTTACTCCAGGGATTGGTTTTGGATACTTGATCAAATATAAGTTGGCTGTAGATGTTTGGATTGATTTCTGGTGTTTCTATTCTGTTCCATTGGTCTATCCATCTGTTTCTGTACCAGTACCATGCTGTTTTGATTACAACTGCCCTGTAGTATGTCCTGAAATCTGGTATTGTGATGCCTCCGGCTTTGTTTTTGTTGTACAAGATTGCTTTAGCTATTCGAGGTCTCCTGTGTCTCCATATGAATTTCAGCATTATTGTTTCCAGATCTGAGAAGAAGGTATTAAGTATCTTGATTGGTATTGCATTGAATCTATAAATTACTATTGGGAGAATGGACATTTTGATGATATTGATTCTTCCAATCCATGAGCATGGAAGATTTTTCCATTTCTTGGTATCTTCTTCCATTTCTTTCTTTAAGATTTTGTAATTTTCATTGTAGAGATCCTGAACGTCCTTCGTTAAATTTATTCCAAGGTATTTGATTGTTTTTGTAGCTATTGTGAATGGGATTGATCTTAGAAGTTCTTCCTCAGCCATGGCATTGCCTGTGTATACAAAGGCTGTTGATTTTTGTGCATTGATTTTATACCCTGCTACTTTGCCAAAATCTTCTATGAGTTCTAATAATCT
The DNA here is from genome assembly GCF_051225735.1 of Oryctolagus cuniculus. Taxonomy (NCBI): domain Eukaryota; kingdom Metazoa; phylum Chordata; class Mammalia; order Lagomorpha; family Leporidae; genus Oryctolagus; species Oryctolagus cuniculus. Next base: position 55,128,106 of record NC_142885.1, on the reverse strand, counting down.
CTTAGTAGAGTTCTTTGGGTCCCCTAAATAAAGAATCATATCATCTGAAAAGAGGGATAGTTTGAGTTCTTCCTTCCCAATTTGTATCCCTTTAATTTCTTTTTCTTGCCTAATGGCTCTGGCTAGAACTTCCAGAACTCTATTGAATAGCAGTGGTGAGAGTGGACATCCCTGTCTGGTACCAGATCTCAGTGGAAATGCTTCCAACTTTTCCTCATTCAATAGGATGTTGGCTGTGGGTTTTTCATAGATTGCTTTGATTGTATTGAAGAATGTTCCTTCCATACCCAATTTACTTAGAGTTTTCATCATGAAAGGGTGTTGTATTTTATCAAATGCTTTCTCGGCGTCTATTGAGATAATCATATGGTTTTTCTTCTGCAGTCTGTTAATGTGGTGTATCACATTGATTGTTTTGCACACATTAAACCATCCCTGCGTACCAGGGATAAATCCCACTTGGTCTGGGTGGATGATCTTTCTGATGTGTTGTTGCATTCTATTGGCCAGAATTGTATTGAGGATTTTTGCATCTATGTTCATCAGGGATATTGGTCTGTAATTCTCTTTCAATGCTGCATCTTTTTCCGGCTTAGGAATTAAGGTGATGCTGGCTTCATAGAAAGAATTTGGGAGGACTCCCTTTTTTTCGATTGTTCTGAATAGTTTGAGAAGAATTGTAGTTAATTCTTTAAATGTCTGGTAGAATTCAGCAGTGAATCCATCTGGTCCTGGGCTTTTCTTTTTTGGGAGGGCCTTTATTACTGTTTCAATTTCTGTCTCAGTTATGGGTCTGTTTAGGTTTTCTATGTCTTCCTGGTTCAATTTAGGTAGGTTGCATGTGTCCAGGAATCTATCCATTTCTGATAGGTTTCCCTGTTTGCTGGCATACAAGTCCTTGTAGTAATTTCTGATGATTCTTTTTATTTCTGTGGTGTCTGTTGTTACATTCCCTTTTTCATCTCTGATTTTATTGATTTGGGTCTTTTCTCTTCTTTTTTTAGTTAGTTGGGCTAATGGGGTGTCAATTTTATTTTTCAAAAAACCAGCTCCTCGTTTGGCTGATTTTTTGTAATTTTTTTTTATTCAATCCTGTTGATTTCTTCTCTGATTTTAATTATTTCTCTTCTCCTACTAGATTTGGGTCTGGTTTGCTGCAGATTTTCTAGGTCCTGGAGATACATGGAAAGCTCATTTATTTGGTGCCTTTCCAATTTCTTGATGTAGGCACCTATTGATATGAACTTTCCTCTTAACACTGCTTTTGCTGTATCCCATAAGTTTTGGTATGTTGTGCTGTTATCCTCATTTACCTCCAGAAAATTTTTTATTTCTCTTTTAATTTCTTCTATGACCCTTTGTTCATTCAGGAGCATGTTGTTCAATCTCCATGTGTTTGCGTATGTTCTAGGGATTCCTGAGTTGCTAATTTCCAGCTTCATTCCACTGTGGTCTGAGAAGCTGCATGGTATGATTCTAATTCTTTTGAATTTGCTGAGACTTGCTTATGGCCTAGTATGTGGTCAATCCTAGAGAAGGTTCCATGTACTGCTGAGAAGAATGTAAATTCTTTATGTGTAGGATGAAAAGTTCTGTAGATATCTATTAGATCCATTTGAGCTGTAGTGTCGTTTAAATCTACTGTCTCCTTGTTGATCTTCTGTCCTGTTGATCTGTCTATTTCTGAGAGTGGAGTATTGAAGTCTCCCAGTACTATTGTATTGGAGTCTAAGTCTCCCTTTAAGTCCCTTAACAAATCTTTTAAATAAACCGGTGCCCTGTAATTAGGTGCATATACATTGATAATCATTATATCTTCCTGTTGAATTGATCCCTTAATCATTATATAGTGCCCCTCCTTGTCTCTCTTAACAGTTTTTGTGGTGAAGATTATGTTGTCTGATATTAAGATGGCTACGCCCGCTCTTTTTTCATTTCTGTTGGCCTGGTATATCTTTTTCCAGCCTTTTACTTTCAGTCTGTATGCATCTTTGTTGGAAAGATGTGTTTCTTGTAAGCATCAAATAGATGGGTTTTGTTCCTTAACTCCATCAGCCAATCAATGTCTTTTAACTGGAGATTTCAGGCCATTAATGTTCAATCTGACTATTGATAAGTGGTAACTTTGCCCTGCCATTTGCCAAAGATAAGTTCTAATATATGCTTTGAATTCCCTGTGATCTTTTGCTGTGAGGTTTCCTTCATTTACCTTCTTTCATATTGATGACAGTGTTTCTATGTTTTTGTGTGTAACACATCTTTAAGCATCTTTTGCAGGGCTGGACAAGTGGCGACAAATTCTTTCAATTTCTGTTTGCTGTGAAAGGTCTTTATTTCACCTTCATTCACAAATGAGAGCTTTGCAGGATATAATATTCTGGGCTGGCAGTTTTTCTCTCTTAGTACCTGGGCTATATCTCGCCATTCCCTCCTAGCTTGTAGGGTTTCTGATGAGAAGTCAGCTGTGAGTCTGATTGGAGATCCTCTTAGAGTAATCTGACGTTTCTCTCTTGCACATTTTAGGATCTTTTCTTTATGTTTCACTGTGGTGAGTTTAATTACAATGTGTCGTGGTGAGGATCTCTTTTGGTCATGTTTACTAGGAGTTCTATGAGCTTCCTGTACTAGGATGGCTCTGTCCTTCTCCAAACCTGGGAAAATTTCTGCTAGTATCTCACTATAAAGGCCTTCTAATCTTTTCTCCCTCTCCATGCCTTCAGGAACTCCTAGAACCTGAATGTTGGGTTTTTTAATAGTATCCTGTAGATTCCCGACAATATTTTTTAGATTTCTAATTTCCTCTTCTTTTCTTTGGTTTGACTGTATCCTTTCCTGTTCTCTGTCTTCTAAGTCTGATACTCTCTCTTCTGCTTCACCCATTCTGTTTTTAAGGCTCTCTAATGTCTTTGTCATTTTATCTATTGAATTCTTCATTTCTTTTTGATTTCTCGTCACTATCACAGTTTCATGTTCTACTAGTTGTTTCATTTCATTTTGATTCCTCCTTAATATTTCATTTTCGTAGAAGAGATTTTCTATCTTGTCCATTAAATATTTCTGTAGTTCAAGAATTTGTTTTTGAGAACTTTTTAATGTTCTTATCAATTTTTTGAGATCTGCTTCTTGCATTTCTTCTATCTCGTCATCTTTGTAATCTTGAATCGGGGTGTCTTTATCATTTCGGGGCATCGTAGTGTCTTCCTTGTTCTTGTTACCTCGGTTTCTGTGTTTGTTTGACACTGTGGAGATATTCTTTGGTTTCTTCGCTGTGGTGCTTTTTCTTGTTATACTATGACTCTAGATTAAGTGGACTGTCTGCTTTTGATGGATCTTTAGAGGCTGTGATGGGTATGGCCAGAGAGCTCTGTTTGGTTCTTCAGGGTTAAGGGTGTGCCAAAGTAACTCACCCAGATTGTTCTCTCGCTCGCTTGCTCTCTCTCTCTCTCTTTTTTTTTTTTTTTGACTCAGTTGGGAAGTAATTCCACACAGCTGAATGGAATTGAGGGTAGTTGATGTATGAAATCTGGCCCCTGTGGGTATTCATCTGCTCTACCCCTGGGACCACACAAAGAGTTTATGCAGCCCTCATTGTGGTCTCAAATTTCTCTGCAGTCTCGCACCGGGTTGCCAAGGTTACCGAGTTTGTGTACTTGGTGAGTTCTCTCGCCCCCCCTCATTTTTTAACAGTCTGAGTTCATTAGCTCCACACTTTCACTAGGTCCTAACCTCCTGTTATTTCTCCCCACCAGAGTCAGGTTTTTCTGCTTGGCTAATGGCGGGTACCACTTTACATATGTAAAATGGCACCTGCTCTTTGTCTTGCTCGGCTTTGTAAGGTGAGTGGAGAGAGAGGCTAGTGTCCGTGCCAGTTCCCCTTATTTATTCGTTTTTTTCTCTCCTCCAGTCAGCCTGGTGAACTTTCCCCAGTGGGGCTTCAGGCCTCATTCCCTCTAGGCTCTTTCTGCCTTTCCCCGCCAATGTCTCGGGTTACCAAGGTTTTTGTCTCACCTCCCCTTCCAGTGCTGGCGCGCAGACTCTGCGGCTGGGCTTCCATGCGGTAGTCAACCTTGCTCTCCCTGTAGGTTCTCCATGTCACATCCACTAGATCCGGAAGAGTTTCCTCTGCAGTTTTTTCCTGAGCCTTTTCCTGAGGCTACAGTAACTCCACTTTTTTTTTAACTTTTATTTAATGAATATAAATTTCCAAAGTACAGCTTATGGATTACAATGGCTTCCCCCCCATAACGTCCCTCCCACCCGCAATCCTCCCCTCTCCCACACCCTCTCCCCTTCCATTCACATCAAGATTCATTTTCGATTCTCTTTATATACAGAAGATCAGTTTAGCATACATTAAGTAAAGATTTCAACAGTTTGCTCCCACACAAACATAAAGTGAAAAATAATAGATGATTTTTTAAATGATGATGAAATCAGATCAGACCTATTGTCATGTTTAATCCCAGTGAGAGTCAAGTTGGGAATTAATAATTTCTTCTTTTTTTTTTTTTTTTTACAGAAGATCAGTTTAGTATACATTAAGTAAAGATTTCAACAGTTTGCACCCCCATAGAAACACAAAGCGAAATATACTGTTTGAGTACTCATTATAGCATTAAGTCTCAATGTACAGCACATTAAGGACAGAGATCCTACATGAGGAGTAAGTGCACAGTGACTCCTGTTGTTGACTTTACAAATTGACACTCCTGTCTATGGCATCAGTAATCTCCCTATGCACCAGTCATGAGTTTCCAAGGCTATGGAAGCCTTTTGAGTTCACCGACTCTTATCTTGTTTAGACAAGGTCATATTCAAAGTGGAGGTAGTAACTCCACTTTTATTAAACTATCTTTTCCCGGACTATCGGTGCGCGCCCTCACTACTCCGCCATCTTGGCTCCGCCCCAAGAATGCATATCGCTTTGAATTCTTTTTCTTGCTGTTTCTCCTCTCTCCTCTCTCCTCCTCTCTCCTCTTCTCTCCTCTTCTCTCCTCTTCTCTCCTCTTCTCTCCTCTCCTCTCCTCTCCTCTCCTCTCCTCTCCTCTCTCTCTTTCACACAAACACACACACACACGGGAATTTGATTATGGAGATTTCAGTAATTTAGATTCCTGTTGCCTGATTTTTGGATCTGACAAATCCTCTTTTCTGTTCTTCCCTTCTGTCCATTTTCTGTATTTTAGAAGTTCTCTCCACCTTTCTGCCCTTGCTATTGAAGCAAGGGGCTGATGAAATTCAGAGGTATTTTCCTCAGCTCTGTTGTCTTGGCCTGAGCTATCAAAATTCCACTGCAATGTTTTTCACAAGTTCTAGATTGCTCTGAGAGCATTTTTCTCTGCTATCCTATCCACCCCCACCTTCTGGTAGGCCAGTGAAGTGCACTAAATTAGTACAAAAAATATTTTGCAAAGATATATCAAAGATATATAAATAAAACTATTTTATGTGTTCTGTTTACTGGCGTATATCATGTACCCAATAAATATACATTTAACAAATATTAATATTGTTCTCTCAGATTTAAGTGTCAATAAAATGAGAAGTCAGATAATAGTGACTTGATCCTTTCTCTGCTCTATCTGGTTAAATGATCCAGATAATTATCAGTTCCTAAGAATTAATGAAATTATAAAAGATGTATTTACTAGGCTCATTAGAGTTGTAAGCAAATGACTTGTCTCATGCTGTATCTTCTGGCTCACTCAAGCAATAGGAAGCTAAGCATGCTCTCACAGGAATATGGGAAATCCAAAAATTGTTTTATGAATTCCTCTAAATGAATTTTCTCAGGTGTAGGATACCACATAGTCATGGTGAAGGAACCTCACTGTAATGTTGAAGAAGTCACAAAATTGATTCATTACTATGCACCAGCAGCCACAATGGAGAGCAATGTTGGAACTGAATTGTCATTTACTCTACCCAAAGAATATGCACACAGGTATGAATCTAAAGAGTACTAAGTGGTTGATTTTTAAATAGCCGGAAATCATGGTTGCTTTTCCTGGTTTCTTCTGACTTAGCAAGATTTATTTATTTAGTAAGATACAACTTCTTTCATAGCTGTCATTTGCACTGAAGAAAGAGATGCTGCTTAATGACTATAGCCATGGGTGTAGTATGTTGGTAGACTAAAAAGCACTTCTAGTGAGTAGATGAAGGGAAGTATTAAGAAAATGTAATCAGGGACCAGCATTGTGGCACAGCAACTTAAGCCACTTCTGGTGCCACCAGCATTCCATATGATCACCAGTTTGAGTCCTGGCTGTTCTACTTCCAATCCAGCTCCCTGCTAATGCACCTGGGAAGGCAACAGAAGATGACCTGAGTGCTTAGGCCCTTGCCACCCACGTGGGAGACCAGGATAGAGTATAGGTTCCTGGCTTCAGCCTGGCCCAGCCTCAACTCTTGTGGCCATTTGGAGCATGAACCTGAGGATAGAAGATCTCTCGATCTCTCTGTCTCTTTTTCTGCCTCCCCCCCCCCACCTCATATCTCTGCATTTCAAATAAATAAATCTTTTTAAAAATTTAATTAAAATAAGAGGACTTAAATGGTAACTCTTGGATTTAAGATGACAAGAACTCAGGAAATAGGCAGTAGAAATGCTCCAGTTAGCCCAGTTATCCATCAAAGGGAGTAAAAGAAGACATAACTCTACCTGTGATAATCATCCTAAAAAAGATCAGTGGCTTTTGGCCGTTAAGTTGCTGGCTCCTCTGCTTCAAACAGCTTCATGTTAAAGTGCACCCTGAGAGGCAGCAGGTACTTGTGTCAAGTACTTGTGTCAAGTACTTGTGTCCCTGACGCCACATGGGAGGCCCAGATGGAGAACTCTGACTCCTGGTTATGACTTGCCCTAACCTGGATTGTTTTGGGCATTTGGAGAATGAATCAGCAGATGGAAGATCTCTCTCTGTCTCTCTCATACTCACTCACTCACTCATTTTTGCTCTGCCTTTCAAATAAGTAACAAAACAACTTGAAAAAATGACCATAATTATCCAAGAATCAAGTAGACTGGGAAGCAATTTGTTAGTTTCTTTCTCTCCATTTGTTTAACCTTTCTGATTTACAAGAAGCATGAAATTATAAAAAGCAATTAAGTAAAGAATGATCTACATTTTATTAACTGGTAAGGGAAAATCAGTTTAGGTTAAAAGATAAAAATATGAAAGCCATCTAGTTTGGTGCCAGCTTTTTCTCTCCCTCTTCTACTTCTAGGTTTGAAACTCTGTTTACTGCCCTGGAAAAGAGACAGGAAAAGCTGGGTATTGCTAGCTTTGGTGCTTCAATCACTACTATGGAAGAAGTCTTCCTCAGGTGAGTGATAATATATAGAGAAAAGACAAACCTTGGGGGGAAAGGTCTACATCTCAGTTCCCTGTACACTCATGCAACTTTAATATTTCACATATTAGAAATGTAAGGGCTGGGGAGGAGGGGCGGATGGTGGGGTGACTTTGAGAATCACTGTTCTACCAAAGTTACCATATTGCCTCCAAACAATGATCCTGCCAGGCATGAGCAAACCAAGGAAGCTTCTGTGTTGGGAACTGCTATTCCCGGTCTCCAAACATCCTGGGATGAGTTTGAAATGAAAAGTTCATTGTTTTGTTGCTTTTTTGTTTTGTTTTGATGCAGGGTCAGTCACATGGAAAATGTACCAGAAGATATCCTAGCCATGCAGCCTCCCTCGCAGATGAGCCAACCCACAATGAACCAGAATAGGAATGCATCAGATGTCCAGGGGGTACATTCTCCCACACTGAATGAAAGCTCTATTAGGTTTAATACTGGGGTAAGCACCTGTACTGAAAAACCTGGTGTATATTTGTTTTGGATAAAGTGTATTTTGTTTTAATGTTTAACTGAAAGACATTTGGAGTTCTCAGCCACTGCAAGCACAACCAGAGGTGGAGTCTTTTGTGCCACACACTAACTTACATACGAATACAAAAGGGATAGGTTCTGGGTAATATGCTAAAATATAGAGCAAAAACAAACCTTGGAAGGAAAAGACCACATCAATTATTCTCAGTTCTTTTTTCTCTCTTATATTATTTTTCAAATTGATAGCCCAGACATTGTTTGGTTTATTGAAGCTAGAGTAAGGGTACTAGTGAGCCTAATTTTTTTTAAAAAGTCAAGCCTGTGTTTTTAAGATTCTGCAGTAGAAATTGTTACTACCTAACAGATCATTCCCTAAGCAGTAATGATCCTCAGCTTGGGTAGTCTCTTTGAGTTACCACATTTCTTTCATTGTCCTTCCAAATTATCTATTCCTTCTATAAACCATCCTAGTTAACTTGGTTATCAGGAATCTAAAGAAATTCATGTTGTTGAGATTTTAAGTGTTAAATCAAAAGCCAGACTTATAAGCATTTTATTTAATATCATATAGTAGGGGCCAGAGCTGTGGCATAGTGAGTAAGGCCACAGCCTGCAGTGCTGGCATCCCATATGGGCATATGGGCACCAGTTCAAGTCCTGGCTACTCCACTTCCGATCCAGCTCTCTGCTATGGCTTGGGAATGCAGTGGGAGATGGCCCAAGTCCTTGAGCCCCTGCACCCATGTGGGAGACCTGGAAGAAGCTCCTGGCTCCTGGCTTCAGATTGGCACAAATTGGGCTGTTGCAGCCATCTGAGGAGTGAACCAGCAGATGGAAGACCTCTCTCTCTCTCTCTCTCTCTGCCTCTGCCTCTCTGTAACTCAGCCTTTCAAATAAATAAATAAATAAATCTTATAAAAATTTCCAAAAAATCAAATAGCAGAAATTGGCAAACTTTAGGTAGATCCCACAAATGTTGAAGGTTTTGTGGGCCATATTGTCTCCATCACAGCTATTCAACTTTGTCATTGTATTATGAAAGCTACCATGACAATCCAGCAGTGAGTGGACATAGCTGTGTTCCAGTGAAACTCTGTTTACAAAAAATAATCCATAGCTTTTTCTCTCCTGCCTTATTCTGGCAAAAGATACTAGTGTGTTCTATCATCTGTGCTTCAGATTCCAAGTATGTATGTATATAAAGTTTATATGATTATACCATGTGTGTTTGTATCAGAAAATTTCAATGCATTCATCTTAATTAATTTCACCATGAATGATAAGTTTAGGTCTATGACTATCATCATGTTTTATTTCTCCCTTCTTTAGTGCTCCCTCTACTGCCAACAGTTTCGTGCCATGTTCTTAAAGAGAATAATGTTCAGTTGGCGCAATTGGAAACTGGTTTTGGTACAGGTACTGGGACTTGCAGCTTCCTTTGCCTTTCTGTTTGAGGTTGCTAACCCTTCAAATGCTGAAGAGAAGGCTAGAAAAATGGATTTGGGTGAATATGGTCAGACCATTGTGCCTTATTCTATTTCTGGAAATTCTGATTTGACTACAAATTTTTTAAAACTCCTTGAGAGTAAGCTAATATCTGAGAAACAAAAACTTAAAGAAGTGAAAGGTAAGATCCATTAAGAAAAAATAAAAATTAAAAAGGACTGCTGTTAGATAATCTGATTGTGCTACTTCCAAAGAAGGATCTTAACTATATTTGACTATTTGCTACATTTTTTTCTGCTAGTCATCAATATTCTAGAAGTAGTTAAGTGAATCAAGAAATGCCCTCTATAAGGCTACTAGCTGTAACAGTAAATTTTTAGTGGATGCATTTTGGTTGTGGATTAAATACAAGGCATTTGTTATTCCTTTCAAGTAAAAAGAGAGAGGGAGGGAATGAGGGAGGGAGGTAGAGAGAGAGAGAGAGAGAAAGAACCCATAGTGCCAATAGTTGCTGAGAAATTAAGCATGAATTAAGAAGAATTCTGGAAGACTTAGTGGACTAGTAACTAAGAACATTTATTTTTAAGATAGAAATAGTCATAGTTTGCATTGTCTAATTTGTTATTGAGTATTATTTTGTTGTGTTTTTTAGTAAAATATTTACCTGTATATCATTTAATTTGAAGTCATCATGTTTGTATATATTTTTACTACCCTCATTTAAATGAAGCACTAACATTTGAGTGAGTCAAATAATTTGTCTCACATCAATCATCTAGGAAATATAGAGACTTTTTTATTGCTTATTTGCAGAACTTTTTTTTAACTTTTATTTAATGAATATAGATTTCCAAAGTACAGCTTATGAACTACATTGGCTTCCCCCCACCCCCCAATGACTTCCCTCCCACCCGCAACCCTCCCCTTTCCCGCTCTCTCTCCCCTTCCATTCATATCACGATTCATTTTCAAATACTATATATACAGATGATCAGTTTAGTAAACATTAAGTAAAGATTTCAACAGTTTGCACCCACATAGAAACACAAAGTGAAAAATACTGTTTGAGTACTCGTTATAGCATTAAATCTCAATGTACAGCACATTAAGGACAGAGATCCTACATGAGGAGTGAGTGCACAGTGACTCCTGTTGTTGACTTTACAAATTGACACTCCTGTTTATGGCATCAGTAATCTCCCTATGCTCCAGTCATGAGTTTCCAAGGCTATGGAAGCCTTTTGAGTTCTCCGACTCTTATCTGAAATATAGAGACTTGAATTTAGCCTGATCTGCCTTGAATCCTCAAACTTAGAACTCACTGTACCACATTACCTCTCTGAAAAAAGTCTATTTTCTTTCAAGTATAATCGTTTCCTCACAGATACCATGTTCTTTCCTGTAATTGCCACCTGATGGACAGTGGTCCTTTAGGTTAGCAAACGCTCTACAGGAATAGCAAGTCTGCTTTGATTATTCTGTGTTCTTCAGGATGTGTTGTGAGGGGGTGAAAATGTATTTGGAAGTGTTGATTGCTCCTTAAAAACGAAATTCTGTTTAACAATCCACAAATAATTGATTAGCTGATAGCAAATAATTATCCCTATTCCTCCTGTCTTACAATAATAAGAGAGGAACACTTATTAAACCAACAATACATGTAAAGAGGTTCTCTGATTCATACAATGATTATTTTTGTAATACAGTACACTATTCACATTTAAAAATATAAAAATGATTAACTGAATATGTTCTGTTATACCAATAGTGAGACTAAAAACTTAATGGAACAATGTAATAGCCCCATCAATCTCTATTTTCAATTGAATGTTATCTTTCTGTTCATTAGCTAAAAATAATCTGAGCATAGAGATACGGTCTTTAGGCTCCAACAGACTAATTTTGCTTTAAGAAAATTTCGTGTAATTTCTAAGCTTTTCTTATTTTCTTAGCCAAAGAGCCTTTTATACTGCATACTACTAGTTTTATATGGTTTCCCTGTATTACAAATTTCATGCCTTTTTTACTTCTTAATCTTTAGTGTACAGAAAGGGCAAAAATTCTTTAGAAACTGCTCTTTCTCTTTGCCCAAACTATAGGAAAATGTTTTCCAATGAGGAAATACATGCCTACCTAATGTCTCATATCTAATTTTCTTAATTATAACTGGGAGGAACACTAGTAACTCTTTAATCATAGCCATGAAATAAGTTGATATGAGCTTTAGGAAGTAATATAGCACAATAATAACATAAAAATATTGTTTTCCTTTCCAAACAGAACTAAATGTTTCCTCATCTTCCATAATTTAGGTACATCCCTCTTTTATGCAGTTTATCACACTGTTACAATTGTGTATTTTTCATCTATCTCTCAAACTAGATTATAAGAAGCAAGGACTTCCTTTCTATCTCCAGCACCTTACTCAACTCCTGACACAAAATAAGCATAAAATCAAATATAATATCAAACTGAACTGAATGTGAGGGAAAGAGTAAATCCAGAATCAAATAAGTCACTAGGCTAGATGTCATCTAGCTCTCCTTGATATTTTTTAATCAACTCTCTTCCATTTCCCTTATCTACTCTTTACTTGTTTTTAATCTGCTTTGTATTATATATTGAAGTATTGATTTGATTTTTAATTCTGATATCAACATTTGGTAAATTCTCTCTACTATCTTGTGCACCTGTGAATTTCTTTCTGTTATCTGTGCTTTCTCTTGGTTCTGTTTCTTAGTATACCTATAATTTGTTAATTCAATGGCAAATATATCAATGAAAGTTATAAAAATTCTACATGAGTTTATCTTTTCCAGAGATTTTATTTAAGGTAGTTAAGATTGAGGGAAGATCTAAATCTAATCAGGAATCAAAGTGGTTTGAGGTTGTATTGAAAATACTTAAGAATTAGTCTATATGGGTATTTCAGTGAGCTCATGGATATGTGTAATTGAAAGATAAGTTTATTTTGATATAAAAATTTTGAAATCAATGCATTTTTTCACAATACTCATTTTTTCATGAACTCTTTGAATGTCTCTTGTACTTCTTCCTCACTACTATTAGGGTATACCACTCCAACAAAGTCCCTGTTGACAACTTGAAATTTTATTCAGGCATTCCTACCATTTATAAATCATATTAAAGCCTTAAAGAAAAAAAGAGTTGTAAAATGTTGGACTAACTTCAGTGCATTTTATTCTTCCCAAGGTCTTAGTCCTCAACTGTATATTGCTTTTCTAGAACTCTAATGCACTCAAGTAGGTTCTTTAAACATTTTTTAGTTTTCCTTGCTTTGTGGAGGAAGATTTTGTCAGCTCTAAGATAAGCAATCAGTGCTGTAAGTGAACTACTTAAAAATCCATGTAAGGCAGATAAGCAAGTTGAGAGATCTATTCTGTTTTCTCATTGCAATTGTAGTTTACATTATTACTATGAACTGAGATTTTCAAACTTAATGATGGATTAATGTACTTGAGGAGAATGGCAATTGTTTTAAGCAATCATTGTGGGAAATTGAAAGGTATGAGAAAACTATTTGTTCCTCTTTACAGGCATCTTTTGTAGGTTACCTGAATTGTGGAAACACTGACCAATCTTGTTTCCTTATCCTAGGTGATCTACTGAATTTCTTAATGGAAAATAGTGATAATCGTTTATATATTATCGCGCTTTCCATTGAGGTGAAAACAAATGAGACAGTATTTACTGTTCTGTTCAACAATGAAGCTTATCATTCACCATCTGTGGCCCTAGCAGTGTTAGACAACGTTCTGTCCATGTCAGTTTCTGGCAAGGATGCTTCCTTAACAGTGTCCAACAAACCTCAGCCACGCCCTAACAGTAAAGATAAGGAAAGGTATGCTGTTCTTTTCAATAGAATTGAGTGTTACACTTCCCAGCCTGTATTATAACATTTACATTCCCAAGACAGCTATTGATAGAAATGTATATTTTCTGCCTTGTTAATTTTGTGATATATCTTCTTTTGTTCCTTATTCTGTAGAACTGAAAATGGAAATATGGTGGCCTCCAATATACAGCTTGGTGTGGCTATTCTGATCAGTGGATTTTGTCTCCTGACAGTGACTGAGAAAACTTCTAAGGCAAAGCATATCCAGTTTTTGAGTGGAACCTCTGTCTTTGTGTACTGGATTTCTGCTTTACTGTGTGATTTCATCATCTTCTTCATTTCTTTCTTATTACTAATGGTGAGTGTTAGATAAAGTTTCTTGAGCTTGTTTTCTTTCTCTACCACATGGAAAATTTCTATTGTAATGATTCCATAAACCAAGCTCTGCCAGTAAATCATGTTTTCTCATTACCTCAGAAAATACATTCCAAATTTTCTCTGCAGAAACTGTCTCTCCTATATGCTTTATCAGGAGAAAATTCCTTTTTTTTTTTTTTTTTTTTTGGCAACAGCACACTGATTTTTCCTGAACCAGCTTCCAATTTATCTTCTTATCAACTTGTGCTATCAAAATTGCTCTATAGGTTGAAAACTATTTCCTGTGTCTCATATACTCAGTCTTGTCAGGTTTTACTCCCTGGTAGTCCTTCTGACTCTTCTTATACCACTGCCAGCTTCTATAGTTTTCCTTTGAGTTTCATCAATTTATTTTTAAAATGTTATTGAATACCTGCTATCATCTTGACACTTCTTAGGATTCAGTGTTGTTTTGTTAAAATACAAATCTAAATTCTATCCCACAGCCCTGTTGGAGCACTGTGTGCCTGATCACTATTGGAAAGCTAAGTTAGTGCCCAGTGATTTCCAATCCTGAACATTATGGGAGTAAGTGCATTGGAGAACACATCTTAGACTGGGGAGCTAAATGAGGTTTATTTTTCTTATTCCCATGACATTCATACCCATGTAATGAGGAATCACAGCAAAAATAAAACATATTTGAATGTATACCACACTACTCCCTAGTGAAAGGAGCATTCCAGAACATAATCCAACAATGTTAAAGAAATTATATAGACATTTCTCCAAAGAAAATATACAGATGGCCTAAAAGTATACAAAACATGCTCAATTTTTCTAATTATGGAAATGTGAACCAAAACCTTGAGGTATCATATCTGTTGGGATGGCTTTTATCAAAAACAGGGGCAGGTGTCTGGCACAGTGGTTAAGTCACAGTTTAGGATGCCCATATCCCATACCAGAATTCCTGATTTGAGTACCACCACCTCTGCTTCCGATCCAGCTTCCTGCTAACGCCTATCCTGGTAAGCAGTAGATGAAGGCTCAAGTACTTGAGTCCTTGCTTCTCATGTGGAAGACCCAGATGGAGTTCTAGGCTCATGGCTTCAGCCTGATCCCCTCTCCCCAACCTCCAGCATAGGCAGAGCAAGACTAAAGCCACTAGAAAGTAGAACCCGCTGTGGTGAGACTCAGCACCAGGTAAAGCTCAAATGGCTCTGTATCTGCTCACAGATGCAGCCTTTCTGTCTGCTCTGCACCAGGCAAAGACCTGCACCCTGGTGTGATACACAAGTGGACTGAAAACAGTTGTCCCATTGACCATGGACCTTTCCCCATGGCCTGTTACTGAGATATACACACTCTTGCTGAGTCTGAGAGGAACACTCCATAGCCCCACTGCTACTACAATCAATGGCTATAAAAGATACAGGGAGACTACTTAGCACCCAACTGAAAATAAAGATAAAATAGCTTATTAAAGTGATACCTGAAGAAGTGTCTTCAAAAACCTGTTTCCATAAAACCCACTCATTAAAACTGGCAGAAATAACTAATCCACTAGATGTGCAAATATCAGTGTACACACATAGGAAGTACACAGTATGACACCAACAAAGGAACATAATAATGTTTTGGTAAGAGATTCAAAAGAAAAAGAGACTGAGGTAACATCTGTTAAATAATTCAAAAGAATGAGTGTAACACTCAGAGGTTCAAGAGAATACAGACAGAAAATTGAAAGAAATCCCCAATGCATGACAAGAATGATGAATTCAGTAAAAAAAGAAGAGATTTTGAATTTGAACCAAAAAAAAAAAAAATCTTGGACATGAAAGACTCAGGAAGTGAAAAAAAAGTCAAATCAAAAGCTTTAACAGCAGACCAGAACAAGCAGAACAAAGAATATTTGAACTTGAACACAGTAATTTGAAATACCCAAGTCAGACCAAAAACATATCTGGGACATTTGGAACACCATTAAACAAATAACGATTCAACAATGAGGATTCCAGAGGACAAAGAAAAGAAGCTTAGAAAGCCTATTAAATGGCATAACAGTTGGAAATGTCCCCAATACAGAGAAAGATATGGACATCCAAATACAAGAGGATCATAGGATGTCAAATAGAATGACCACAAAAGTTATCACTGTGGGCCAGCACTGTGGCGCAGCGGGTTAACGCCCTGGCCTGAAGTGCCAGCATCCCATATGGGCACTGGTTCAAGTCCCGGCTGCTCCACTTCCCATCCAGCTCTCTGCTATGGCCTGGGAATGCAGTAGAAGATGGCCCATGCCCTTGGGCCGCTGTACCTGCATGGGAGACCAGGAAGAAGCTCCTGGCTCCTGGCTTCAGATCAGTGGAGTTCCAGCCGTTGCGGCCAATTGGGGAGTGAACCATCAGATGGAAGACCTCTCTCTCTCTCTGCCTCTCCTCTCTGTGTAACTCTGATTTTCAAATAAATAAATAAATCTTTTTTAAAAAAAAGTTCATTTCTGTGATATATGACTGTCAAATTCTCAAAAACAGAGGACAAAGAGAATTCTAAAATCTGTAAGAGAAAAGTATCAGGTTAATTTTAAGGGGCCTTGAGGCTAGCACTGTGGCATAGCGGGTAAAGCTACCACCTGCAGCGCCAGCATCCCATGTGGAACCAGTTCTAGTCCCGGCTGCTCCTCTTCCATTCCAGCTCTCTGCTATGACTTAGGAAAGCAGTGGAAGATGGCCCAAGTCTTTGGTTGCCTGTGCCTGCGTGGGAGACTGGAAGAAGCTCCTGGCTCCTGGCTTCAGATCAGCACAGCTCCAGCCTGTGTGGCCATTTGGGGAGTAAACCAGCAGATGAAAGACCTTTATCTCTGTCTCTCCATCTCACTGTCTGTAATTCACTTCTCAAATAAATAAATAAAATCTTTTAAAATATTTTAAGGGACCTTTCATTAGATTGACAGATTTTTCAATAGAAACCTTACAGGCCAAGTGGATATGAAATGACATTTTCTAGGTTTTGAAAGAAAACATTTGCCAACCAAGAATACTTAACTCAGTGAACTTACCTTTCTTAAATGATGGATACTTTACAAGACAAACAAAAACTGAAGGGATTCATCAGCACAAGACCACCCTAACAAAAGATGCTTAAGTGAGTCTTACATACACAAGCCAAAGATAACAACCATCATAAAAACATATGAAAGTCCAAAACACACTCAAAAAAAAGGTATTCAAAACAAAGGGAAGATAATTTTAATGACTACAATGTCATTACTTGTCAATAATAACTCTGATGGAAATGGATTGAATTCTCAAAGGAAACAGATTGGATGAGTCAATTAAGAAACAAGACCCAACAACACAATACCTACAGGAAACTCACATCCCCACTAAAGACACAAATAGTCTGAAAACAAAAGGACAGAAAAAGATATCCTATGCAAATGGAAACCAGAAGCAAGCAGGAGCAGTTATATGAAACAATATAGAGTTTAGACAAAAGCTATAAAAAGAGACAAAGATCAAGGGATCAGATTCAGAAAGAAGACATGACAATTGTACATGTATATTCATCAAATGGCAATGCATCTAATTTTATAAAAAAGACACTATTAGATCTAAAGGGAAAACAAATTCCAATAAATAATGCTGAGGGACTTCCAACAATGGACAGATGATTCAGATGAAAAATCAACAAAGAAACATTAAACTATACTACAGACCAAATGGACCTAACATTTACAGACCTCCTATCCAACAGCTGCAGAATACACATTGTTTTCTTCTGCACATTCTCTAGGATAGACTACATGTACCACAAAGCAAGATTTAACAAGTTTTTAAAAATCAAATCATATCTTTCATTACACAATAGAATTAAAAATAGAAATTAACAGCAAAAAAAATCTAGAAATTATACAAATACCTGGGGACTGAACAATATCCTACTGACTAAAAAATGAGTCATTGAAGAGATGAAAAGAAAAACCTTTTAACTAGTATGAAAGGCCAAAAACACACCAGAATTTATGGGACATAGAAGAGCTGTATTAGGGTAGAAGTTTATAGCAATAAGCATTTATATTAAAGAATAGAAACATATCCAGAAACCAAACAGTGCATCTCAAGGACACATTAAAAAAAAAACCAAACTAAAAGTTAGTAAAAAGAAATAATAAAGATCATAACAGAGATAAATAAAACTTTAAAAACTAGAAAACATCAATGAAATGAAGTTTTTCTGAGAATAAAATTGATAAATCTTTAGCTAAACTAAGAAAAATATTAAAATAGATGAAAAAAGAGATAATAAAGTGATAAAAATAGAAGAAATCATTAAGAACTATTATGGGCCAGCGCCACGGCTCAATAGGCTAATCCTCCACCTGCGGCGCTGGAACACTGGGTTCTAGTCCCAGTTGGGGCGCCGGATTCTGTCCTGGTTGCCCCTCTTCCAGGCCAGCTCTCTGCTGTGGCCAGGGAGTGCAGTGGAGGATGGCCCAAGTGCTTGGGCCCTGCACCCCATGGAAGACCAGGAGAAGCACCTGGCTCCTGGCTTTGGATCAGTGCGATGCGCCGGCCGCAGCGCGCCGGCAGCGGCAGCCATTGGAGGGTGAACCAACGGCAAAGGAAGACCTTTCTCTCTCTCTCTCTCACTGTCCACTCTGCCTGTCAAAAAAATTTAAAAAGAAAGAACTATTATGAACAGCTATATATCAATAAATTAGAAAGCCTAGACAAAAATTCATAAATTTCTGAATGTATGTACCTTAATATGATTGAACCATTAAGTCATAGAAAACTTAAGTAGACCAGTAATGGTTACTAGAATTGAATTGGGAATCAGAAGTTTTCCAGCATAGAAAAGCACAGAACCAGATGGCTTAATTGTTGAATTCTACCAACTTTTAAGGATGACTAACAACAATTCTTCTCAATCTGTTGCCAAAAAAAAAAAATTAAAAGGATGAGAACCCTTCCAAACTCATTCTAAAAGCCAGCATTACCCTGATTCAAAAGAAGACAAGGACGGACACACACACTTTAGATCAATATTTCTGATGAAGTTAGATGTAATAATACTAAAAATTGAATCCAACAACACATCAAAAAAATCATTCATCATGATCAAGGGAGATGTATCTCAGAGATGCAGGGATGGTTCAACAAATGTAAATCAATAAACAATACATCATACTAACAGAGTGAAAGATATAAATCTTATCATCTCAGTAGACATAGAAAAGACACTCAGAAGATTTAACATCTATTCGTGATTTCAAAAAAAAAAACTTGAAGAAATTAGATACCAAAGAAGCATACCTCAAAATCATATATAGAACAATCCCTCAACCCGCATCACATTGAATAGGAGGAAAGCTGTAAGCATTTCCTCTAAAGTCTAGAACCAGACAAGGGTGTTTACTCTCATGCTCTTATTCACAATAGTACTAGAAGTTTTAGCCAAATATTAAGCGAGAGAATGAAATTAAAGGCATAAAAATAGGAAAGAGGAAGGTCAGATTATCTGTGGGTCCAAATTGTGGCTTAGCTTGTAAAGCTGCTACCTGCAATGCTGACATCCCATATGGGCGCTAGTTCCAGTGTTGGCTGCTCCACTTCCACTCTAACTCCCTGCTAATTCACCTGGGAAAGCAGCAGAAGACAGCCCAAGTGCTTGGGCCCCCTGCACCCATTATTATTATTATTGGGGAGAAGTATACTGACTTTGTGTAGGAACTTTTTGTTTTTCTCTATTTGAGAGGCAGACCAGAAATGGACAGACATAGAGCTCTCACCTGCTGATTTACTCCTCAATTACCCCAAACACCCAAAATTGGGAAGTGAGAATTCAATCCAGATCTCCCTTATGGGTGGTAGGGATCTCACTATTGAACCGTCACCACCAAGGGTCTGTGTTTTGGCAGGAAGCTGGAGGTGGGAATTGGTGCCAGCAGTCAAATCCAGGCAATCCAATAAGGATATGAGTATCTTAACTAGTGGTGTAGCTACTAGGCCAAATGCCTATCCTGTCTGTGATTTACTTTCATTAAACAACTGTTCCAAGTAGAAAGCAAAAAACATACAGTGGTTCTGCTCGCTGGAATGTCCTCTGGTGAGGAAGACAGGGGACTAACTTATTCCATGTCATAGGCATGTTTAAGTGGCAGATTGCCTTAATTAATGAATACTTCTCAACTAAATAAAAACCAGATTTACTCTCTTTCTCTAAATATTCTGACGTGGTTTCTTTTTATACTTGTCCTTCACCTTGCCTTTATCTCTTTGCCCTCTGTGTTTCAGATTGTATTCAGATACTACAAACTTAATATTTACATCATGGAGTATCACATTCTGGAAACAATGCTAATCTTCACACTATTTGGCTGGTCTGCCATTCCCCTCACGTATCTGTTGAGCTTCCTGTTTTCTGGAAGTACTTCTGCCTATGTCAAACTGATCCTATTCAACTACTTTTCAGGCACTATTTGCATCCTCATAGACAACTCGGTAGATATCAGTAAGTATAAGGGCTAAACAAAATTTCTTCCTTCCCAAGAAGATAGCAGTAACAAATAAATGGTAATAGACCTACAGATATCTAAAATCTTTAGAAGGCAATTAGATTCTATGTTTGGGGGAAATTCTGTACTTGATGGAACTCAATATACTTATGTTGAGTGCCTGCCAGTGATAGGTATCATGCCAGATCTAGGATTCTCATATTAAAATGATAGGACTGAGCCTGAGTGTTAGAGGACTTACTTCTCTATCTCCATCTCCTCTTATAATGCCATCATATAGCAAGGATTCTATTTTGCATCTGAGTTTGGAAATTTTAGGAAGCTGGAAAATTTAGGAGGCTGGAATGAGAAGGTCCAATATATGTCCACAAAGAAATAATAATAAAAAGGAAAGAAATAGTGTTTAAAAGAAAGTGATTGAGCATTTCCAGGATTGTTCAAAGAGAAATTCCCAGTTTCAGAAAGTTCATTGAATTTTTCTTTTTAAATCCTTGCTTAGACAAATCATCATGAAACTAGAACACCAAAGTAAAAGAGAAGATATTTGAGGCAGCCAGAGAGAAAACAGAAATCTGTATGTTTAAATGTCCAATATAACCACTGAAAGAATATTTTTAAAGTATAACTTTCAAAACACAATAGATGATCAATACAAAAGAAGTAGAATTTGAAACTAAATTATACTCAAAATAGGAAGGAGGAAGGGATAAATAAAACAGAAAAATGAGAATAAATAGTAAGGTAATAGGATGAGAGTAATTAACTCAAATGTGTCATAATAAAATTAAATGGCAACAAACATGCTTTTTAGATAAGTGACAGGTGCCATTCTAGAAGACTTCTCAACCTCAAATTTTCATTTTATGCTGCTTACAGGAGGTACCATTAAAAAATGAAGATGAAAAAGTAAAGAATGATGAAGGATATATCATGTAAATAAAACTGGAGTGATTGTACTGACAGGAGTAATGGATATATATTTTTTTAATGTAAAAAGAAAATAAAACATTAGAGGAAAACATGTTCACAACATAATAGCAGATTAATTGAGCATGAAGTTGTAAGAATTCCAAAATTGTATTTGCCTAGCTATATAATCTGTAAGTGTATAAAAGTCAAAATTACCAGTTATTTGAAATAAGAGGTAAAATATACATCACAGGAGATCTTAGCACGCCTCTCTTGTAATTGATGGTTAACGTGGGAGGTAAATGAGTAAATGATATACATCAACCTATAGAGTTAATAAGTCCATATAGAACCCTCAAAACACATGGAATCTTTCAGAAACTGACAATGAAGACTACTAAAAGGATTCTTTCATTGACCATTATGCAATTAAATTAAAAATCAGTAACAAAAAGATAACTGGGAAAAGAACACACAATTAGGAATTTTAAAATGCTTGTACATAATTAATAGGCCAAAGAGGGAGTCATAACAGAAAATAGAAAATATTTATAACTGAAGTGTAACAAATACTCAACAGCTAAAGAATTATTTGGAGGAAATTTTATACCCTTAACTGCTAACATTAAAATGGCTAAAACTTAAGAAACCATCTGAATTTAAAAGTTAGAAAAAAAACAAATCAAAGAAAGTAGAAGGAATGAACAAATTAAAGCAAAGATTAATAGATAATTTAGAGATTTTCAACAGGGCCATAATAGTTAGATAAAAAAAACTCACCAAATTGACAAAATGGCAAGTCCATCGAGAAAAGAAGAAAATATTAGGAATAAGAAGGAGATAGATGTATGGATATACATGTATATACATGTATATATGGTTATAAATATATTTACATATACACACATACGGTTAATATACTATTAAAATATAGGAAGATATGACAAGTATCAACCAGCAAATGTGAAACTTTGAATAAACTGTAACATTTCTAGAAAAAAAGGCAATTTACTAAATATGAAATAATAAAAATTTGAATTACACCACAAAGCATTCAAGTAAATAATAATTAAAATCCTTTTCACAAAGAAAAAAGATCTAGATGGTCTTATCTCACCAAAAAGACTTGAGAATTTTACAGTTAAAGCACAAACTGCATCACCAGCTACAAACTGAAACAAATATATTGGAAGTAATTAGTGTTCTTCAAAAATAATCATTTGGTTTTTAATTCCCAGAGTTTGACTTGATTGTTACTGGGGATATGTTGTTGATAGTTCATTCCCTCTAAAGTAACCCGATTCTATCATCCTTTCTTAAGTGCGAAGTTTATCGAATGGCACCAAACAGTTTCTACGCAATTTGTTACTGTTGTTTCCCAATTACAACCTTGCAAAGTGCCTCAGTGAATATACTAATATCTACAGTTTGAAGATACTGTGCAACGCTCTAAAGACTCCCTCTGCCTACCTTAATTGTAGTAAAGAAAGTAAGTATATCTGAGCCTCTAGGAAATTAGCTTCCAGTGCAGACCACAAAACATACAAGCAACTTGCCCTTCCTTCCAAGGAAGGAGTTAGGACTCATGTTCAGTACATTAGTTATTTGGTAAGCCTGGGGAAAACCTCTTTAAATATGATAAAGCCTCAAAAGCAAGCCCAAGGTAAATTTATAGCAGTCATCAAAGCTAGAACAAGAGCTACTGATTATTGACCTCTAGCTTATGTGGACGACTTTAATCTTCATAACAATCTCATTGTGTTTTTATAGTCATTTCGAGGAAACTGAGTAGGCACCCCATGTCACATGCCCTGTGTCAAACAGCTTTTATGAGATCCTCTCTATGAGAAAGAACCTCCAGGGGAAGGATTTGTATTGTCATTGCATTAACACTTGTGTTACACGACCACCACCACATTAGTCACACTCTCACCTGCCTATGGCTTATTTGGGAAAATAAAATCCATCCCCAGTGTCTAATGAAGGATCTGGCACACTGAAGGACTCAACTGTGCTTCTTAATTAATAAGTAGTAGGTCAAGGCAGGAAGTAGTGATTCCGGTGATAAAGAGCAGTACAATGAGAAAAGAAACACAAATGAAAGTAACAGAAAAAAAGGAACACTATTTGTGAAAAACGAAAGGGTAAACATGCATTTTTAGCTTTAAAATCTGTATGATGAAACTATCATTTATTAGATAATTTTGAAAATATCTTGTTTGTGCTGAGAGTGTAAAGTGTGGGAAGGAAAGGAGTGATTAGTAAGTCTGGTCCTACCTAAACAATAGTTGGTGACCTCAGGGGGAAGCTCAGTATTCGAAAATGTAAATTGTGCAGACAGTAAACTTTAGGGGATAGGCTGAGGTAGGAAAAAAATGAAAGAGAAACATTTAAAGTAAAATCTAGTGGGGCCGACACCGTGGCTTACTTGGTTAATCCTCCGCTTGCGGTGCCGGCATCCCACATGGGCACTGGGTTCTAGTCCCGGTTGCTCCTCTTCCAGTCCAGCTCTCTGCTGTGGCCCAGGAAGGCAGTGGAGGATGGCCCAAGTACACCCGCATGGGAGACCAGGAGGAAGCACCTGGCTCCTGGCTTCAGATTGGCACAGCGCTGTCCGTAGCGGCCATTTGGGGAGTGAACCAACAGAAGGAAGACCTCTCTCTCTCTCTCTCTCTCTCTCTCTCTCTGTCTCTCTCAGTGTCTGTAACTCTGTCAAATAAAAAAAAATAAAGTAAAATCTAGTGATGTGAGTACTTATGATTGAGTCCCATGGGAGATGGGACTATTTTTATACAGCAATGTGTGAAGGTTTCAATTTCTCCATATTCTCCCCAACACATGTTATTTTCTATTTCTTTTTATTATAGTATTACTGGTAGATGTTGCATCCCATTATGGTTTTGATTTGCAGTACTTTAGTCTGGTGATACTGAACATCATTTCATGTGCCTGTTGTCCATTTGTCTATCTTCTTTGTAGAAATGTCTATTCAAATTATTTACTCACTTTGAGATTTATTTTTGTGTGTATTTGAAAGGCAAAATGACAGAGACACAGACACAGAGAGATCTTCCATCTCCCCACATGGCCACAACTGCTTTGACTGGGCAAGGCTGAAGCCAGGAGCCCACTATGGGCCCACTACCACTGCTTTACCAGGCATATTAGCAGGGTGTTGAGCCAGAAAACTCAAACCATCACTCTGATATGGAATACTGGCATCATAAGTAGTGGTTTAATCTGCTGAACCACAACTACTGCCCCTCTGTACTCATTTTAAATTGGGTGATTTGTCTTTATCCAATCTGGATATTAGACTGTTCTTGTAGGTATGATATGCAAATATTTTCTCCCTTTCTATGGGCTGTTTTTCCTCTTTGTTGATAGTGTCCTTATGTTCACAATTGTTTTCAGTTTTGATGAAGCCTAATTTATCTGTTCTTTCTTTAATTGCTTGTATGCTTCAGGCGTCATATCAAAGAAACCATTGCTTGATCCAAAGTCACATTTATCCTTATGGTTTTTTTATTTATAGTTTTAGCTGTTTTCTGATTATCTGATAGCCTCAGTAGGACCCTAAACTTATGCTATATTTTTCTTTCTTTCTATACAAGATCAAGCACCCCAGGCACAATTCTGTCTTCCAAGTTGTTATTTTCTTAGAAATATTGCTTTTTCAAAAACAAGAGTTTTTTAAAGTACTGAAACATTAAATCAAGATGTTAGAAGTTCAGAGAATCTGATCAGTATACTGATCCTCCAAACCACACTGAGATAATCTTAGTCATCTCTTTTCATGACTAAGAGCCATTTAAAAAAAGATAAATGAGTCCATTTTATGATATCATAAAATTAACCATCCAAAATTTATAATGAAGAAAATAATAAACATAAATTAATAAATTATAAAATACAAACTTTGCCCACACTACCATCACCATCTGTCTCTCACTCCACAGCAAAATGACATTTATATAGAAAATTTATTTCACTCTACCAACAGAAATAGCTTTCGTAAACTAAGCAACCAAGTAAAATTCTAAACCCATTATCCTCATTGGACAGTCTTACTGTTTTTGATAGCCCATGAAAATTTAAAGTAATTCCTAACAGAAACAAGTAGCCAACATTCACACAAAACTAGGGGGCAAATATGACAAGACAGTAACAATGTTGATCCTAAGTAGAGGAAATGGTGTTTATTGTACTATTATTTCAATTCCATTTTATGTTTGAGAATTTTAGAAAAGCATAAAGAGAAAACAGGTTCTAGAAGACAACATAGAGAATGAAATATTTTTATAAATTTCAAATATTATTAATTTAAATGTACATATAATGACCCACTTGTATGTAAATAAAACAGGAATGCAGAACACAATTTATCAAACACCTCTGGAGGATGGAAAACTGGAGGCACACATAAGTATTTGCAAGTTATTTGCAAACTTTTAATTTGGGGATGGGTATCATGATATTATGTTAAAATTTATATGTATGTATGACATAATCTTTGATATGATAGCAGTTATAAAGTATGAGAAATGAAAAAAATACTAGGTATGATGGTCTACCCAGAAATCCAAAGAATATCCTAATAAATTTTTAAATTTTATAATAATTTAATGTGGTTGCTGAATAAAATATGAACACAAAATTTAATTGTATTTTTATATATGAACTATAAATACAACATATGATTCATAAAAATGGTACAGATTTATGGCCAAAACTGGCACAATCTGAGCAAAAGATAAATAGTATTGGATTACAACTCAAAGTTGAAAAAGAATCTGTGAGAGTATTTTGATACAAATGTCAAAGGAATTCTGATATTTATTTTGATATTTAAATGGTGTTCAAATGTATTTACTTGATCTTGATATTTATAATTCACATTATAAAGAGGGGAGAAGGAGGAAGAAATATACAGCAGATTAAACTAACAAACACTACTTTAACCAAGTGGATCAAGGTCAGTATCAACAATGATAATTCAATAATTTTTTTCTTTTATATGATAAAAATAGCACTTTGCCTGTGTGGTCTTCCTCTAAAAAGCCCATAATCCCAGTTGAATCATGAAACATAATATAAACAAACTTAGAGAGATTCCATTTGAAGATCTCCTAATTTGTATTCTACAAAATACTAGTTCTCAAAAATTTCAATGGCTTTAAAACAAGAAAAAATATGACAAATTGTCATGTCCAAAAGGAACTAAAAAATGACACAATTGCTAAGTATAATGTATCTATGATTAGCTCATGGAACAGACACAATATTATATTTTAAAAATTAGGAAATATTGGCCGGCGCCATGGCTCACTAGGCTAATCCTCCACCTGAGGCGCTGGCACTCTGGGTTATAGTCCCGGTTGGGGCGCTGGTTGTGTCCCAGTTGCTCCTCTTCTAGTCTAGCTCTCTGCTGTGGCCCGGGAAGGCAGTGGAGGATGGCCCAGGTCCTTGGGCCCTGCACCCTCATGGGAGACCAGGAGGAAGCACCTGGCTCCTGGCTTCGGATCGGCACAGTGTGCCGGCCGTAGAGGCCATTTGGGGGGTGAACCAACGGAAAGGAAGACCTTTCTCTCTGTCTCTTTCTCTCACTGCCTAACTCTGCCTGTCAAAAAAAATTAGGAAATATTAACAAATGAGGTACTTTAGTTAATATTGCCACTTAATTCTGTTGTTTAGCATGTTAATGTATGTGGTTACTAATAATGGAGACTAAGTGCAAGGGTATCTGGAAATCTCCGGTGTCAGTGTTGGACAGTAACATTAGTTCTCTTGTCTTCTCTCCTTCCTTCTCTTTCTCTGTCTTTCCAGATACTAAGAAGACTATTTACTCTTTGGAAAAGGGTATGCTTGGAAAGTATTTTATTATCATGGGTATTGCAGGCTTTCTTTTCCTTCTCTTCATTTTACTTTGGGAGAGTACTTTTTGGAGAGTAAGAACATTTCTCAATCAACAAGTTTTCTTTAGAATCTATAAGAAATTCAAGAAGGTGAGTACTTAAGTATGGAACAGCTTAAAAACAATGCCAAGAGAATTGCAGATTAGGCCTGAAAAACATGTATCTATATATGACTACCTCAGTTATTGAATAAAAGTCTATATCTACAGAAAATTTTTAAATCTAAATTAATTAAATTAATGTAAATAAATTTTGTTGAGGTACCTATAATAAACTATGTTGATTTTGTTGATCATCTCAAAAGACTGAATTTTCTCTACTGCTATTTTCACTTTCATTAATGTTTTTTTGTCTTTATAATTTCCTTCTACTTACTTTTGATTTATATTTCTTTCTTAATTTCTTTCTTTCTTTCTTGGTTCCTTAATAAGCATTTTTAAACCATGGCTTTTAAGTCTCTTCTAATACAAACTTTTAAAGTTAAGCATTCTCTATGAACACTGCACTAGCCATAACCTAAACTTTTGATTTTATTATTGTTTTTGACAAAATTGTATATATTTGTAGTGTTCAACATGATGTTTTCATATATATATGAATATAATATATGAATATATATAATTATTCATATATTATATATTCATATAATTCATGTAAATTCATATATAATATATATGATCATAATATAATGTATATTATATATTCACATATGAATATAATATATGTTATTATATATGAATATATTATATATATTCATATATATTCATATATAATATATTCATATATGAATATAATATATGTTATTATATATGAATATATTATATATGAATATATATGAATATATATATGAAAACATGGATTCAGTCATTCCACTATATATATATATATATATTCATCCACTAGAATGACTGAATCCAGCTTATTACTATATCCACTGGGTCACATACTTATCTTTTATTGTAGAACAATATTGCAAATCTCCTACATTAAGAATATTCTCGCCTTGTGGCACCGGCACACCAGGTTCCAGTCCTGGTAGGGGCGCCGAATTCTGTCCCGGTTGCCCCTCTTCCAGTCCAGCTCTCTGCTGTGACCAGGGAGTGCAGTGGAGGATGGCCCAAGTGCTTGGGCCCTGCACCCCATGGGAGACCAGGATAAGCACCTGGCCCCTGCCTTCAGATCAGTGTGGTGCGCTGGCCGCAGCATGTCAGCCGCGGTGGCCATTAGAGGGTGAACCAACGGCAAAGGAAGACCTTTCTCTCTGTCTCTCTCTCTCACTGTCCACTCTGTCAAAAAAAAAAAAAAAAAAAAAAGAATATTCTTTCCTGCTGGCACTGCGGCTCACTAGACTAATCCTCCGCCTGAGGCACAGGCATGCAGGTTCTAGTCCCGGTCGGGGTGCCGGATTCTGTCCTGGTTGCTCCTCTTCCAGTCCAGCTCTCTGCTGTGGCCCGGGAAGGCAGTGGAGGATGGCCCAAGTGCTTGGGCCCTGCACCCTCATGTGAGACCAGGAGGAAGCACCTTGCTCCTGGTTTCAGATCGGCGCAGCGCGCCGGCTGTGGTAGCCACTTGGGGAGTGAACCAAAGGAAAGGAAGACCTTTCTCTCTGTCTCTCTCACTGTCTATAACTCTCTCTCTCTGTGTCTCTCTCTCACACATTGTCTAACTCTGCCTGGGCAAAAAAAAATATTCTTTGCTTTAAAAAGTTGTATTTTTAACTGACAAATAATTATTGTATGTATTCATGGTATACAATGTGATGTTTTGATATATGCTTACATTTGGAATGAGTAGATCAAGTTGTTTCACAAATCTATTACCTCACATTCTTAGGATTTTTGTGGTGAAAATATTTAAAATATCTTTTAGCTATTTTTATTTTTTTCTCTTTTAGCTATTTTTTAAATATACAATGTGTTGTTATAGTCACCATTATGTGCAAGCTTCTGATAACTTCCATTCTATCTTCTACTTCTATGAGTTTAACTTGTAGAATTCCACATATAAGCAAGATCTTGTGGTATTTGTCTTTCTGTGCTTGACTTACTTTACTTAACATAATGTACTCCGTGATATTTATCCATGCCGTCACAAATTAGAGTATGCCCCTCTTTATTAATCCTGATAGCATTACACTGTGTACATATACCACATTTTCTTCTTTTTAAAAATTTATTTATTTATTTTGGAAGAGAGAGAGATCTTCTATCCACTGGTTCACTCCACAGATGGCCACAATGGTTAGCATTGGGCCAGGCCAAAGTTAGGAGCCAAGAATTTTATCCGGGGTTTCCACATGGGTAGCAGGGGCCCAAACACTTGGACCATCTTCCACTGATTTTTCCAGGCCATTAGCAGGGAGCTGGATCAAAAGTGGAGCTATGCCATAACATTAGCCCTGTACCACATTTTCTTAATCCATTTATCTTTGAACTCTTAGATTGATTCTATATCCTAGCTATTGTGAATAATGCCACAATAAACATTGGAGTGCAGATACCTTTACAATATGATGATTTCATTTTCTTTGGACATTTACCCAAAGAGGCAAAGACACGGAGCTCGCATCCGCTGGTTCACTCCCCAATGCCCATAACAGCTGAATGCCCACAAGAGCCAGGGCTGAGCAGGGGCCAAAGCCAAGAGGTGAGAATTCAATCCAGGTCTCTCATGTGGGTGGTTAAGAACCAGACTCCTTCAGTCAAAACCACTGCTTCCCAGGGGCTACACAGTTGGGAAACTGGAGTCAGAAGCCAGAACCAAGAATTGAACCCAGGCACTCTGTTGTGTGATAATGTGGGCATCTTAACCATTAGACTAAACTTTCACATGCTGACTTGAGCTTCTAATGTGTTTTTTCAATGTAATTTTTTTCTCACAAGAAGTCAATTATTGGGGCCAGCACTGAGGAACAGAGGGCTAGACCACCACCTGTAAAGTCAGCATCCCATGTCTGAGCACTTGTGAGTCCTGGATGCTCTGCTTCCAATCAAGTTCCCTGCCAATGCATGTGGGAAGGCAGAAGATGATGGTCTAAGTACCTGGGTCCCTGCCATCTATGTGCAAGACCAGGAAGTAGTACTTGTTTCCTGGCTTTAGACTGGTCCATCTCTGACCATCATAGCCAATTAAGGAGTGAACCATCAGATGGAAGATTTCTTTCTCTGTACCTCCCTCTCTGTGTGTCACTCTGCACTTTAAATAAATACATCTTTTTTAATGAAATCAATTTTTTATTTCTATTTTTTCTTTTTGTAACTTTTATTTAATGAATATAAATTTCCAAAGTACAGCTTATGGATTACAATGCCTCCCCCCATAACTTCCCTCCCACCTGCAACCCTCCCCTTTCCCGCTCTCTCTCCCCTTCCATTCACATCAAGATTCATTTTCAATTCTCTTTATATACAGAAGATCAGTTTAGCATATATTAAGTAAAGATTTCAACAGTTTGCACCCACATAGAAACACAAAGTGAAAAATACTGTTTGAGTACTAGTTATAGCATTAAATCACAATGTACAGCACATTAAGGACAGAGATCCTACATGAGGAGTAAGTGCACAGTGACTCCTGTTGTTGACTTAACAGATTGACACTCTTGTTTATGGCATCAGTAATCACCCTAGGCTCTTGTCATGAGTTTCCAAGGCTATGGAAGCCTTTTGAGTTCACCGATTCTGATCATATTTAAACAAGGTCATAGTCAAAGTGGAAGTTCTCTCCTCCCTTAATGAAATCAATTGTTAACCCTATTGGGGTTCTCCTGTTAATAAGTTCTCTCTGTGTCTCTCTCTCACTGTCCACCTTCCTGTCAAAAAAAAAAAAAATAATAAGTGTTTTCCTCTGACCTCAGAATCAGCCCTTAAGGCTTACTGGTCTGGCATTTCAGACATAAAAAGCCAAGACACTGTGACAAAAAATGTCCTACATTAAGGACCTCGGTGGGTAAGACCCCAGTGGAAAGAAGTGGTCATCAAAGAAGGATGTACTTTTCTTTGAAGGGAGCAGAGAACTTCCACTTGGCTTATGACTTGTCTAAATACTGACGGAGTTTGTGGATTCAAAAGCCTTCCACAGCCAAGGCAGCTCATGTGAAAAGCCTCAGGTGATCACTGACGCCATACATAAGAGTGTTAATTGTTAAATTAACAACAGGAGTCACTGTGCACTAACTCCTCATGCAGGACCTCTGTCCTCAAGGAGTTGTATTAGTATGTCTAAGTGCTGGCAAAAGATGTATCATTCTTGGGTGCTTCTTTAAAGTTAGTTAAGTTTCTAAAAAAAAAAGTGAAATTAACTTCAAGATGCAATGACTTTGAAAAGCCCTTGTCTCCACTGTTGAGAAACATTTTTTTGTGTGCAAATTGTTGAACTCTACTTAGTATAGAGTTGGTCTTCTTTGTATAAAGTTAATAGAAAATGGATCTTAGTGGAGAATAGGACTGGGAATAGGAGAGGGAAGTGGCAGAGGGGTAAGAGTGTGGGTAGGACAGGTATGATGGGAAGAATCACTATATTCCTAAAGTTTTCCTTATGAAATAGATGAAGTTTGTATTCCTTACACAAAAGGTTTCTTTGGGGAAAAAAAATAAGGGTTTTCCTGATCAGTATTTTCTCTTTGTCGTTTGGTTTCAGCATTTTTACTAATATGATGCTATGGATATTTTTATGTTTATCATACTTGTTCACTAAGCTCTCTGGGTATGTAGATTAATGTTTTCCCTCATATTTAGGAAATTTGCAGCCATTATTTATCTGGATATTTTTTTACTCCTCTCTCACCTTTCTATTTGACATTTTCATTATGCAAATACTGATGTACTAGAGGGTATCCCATCTTTCCTTGAGATTTTGATCATTTTCTTCATTTGGTTTTCCCCTCTGTTCTTCAGTCTGTTAAGTCTGTGCAAGAGCTTAGTCTGAAATAATGAACTATAATTTTTATGTACAATAAATTTTAGTGACTGTTGGTCCTGCCCTTCCACCAAAGATTTGTATTTTTCTAGTTAATTGTTTCCTGACAGGCTGGGCTGCTTTCAGTGAAGTCTATTTTCTTTGCAGTATGAAACCTCTGATGCTGTTCCTCTGAGAGTCATAGAAATAGTTTGAGATCTGGATTTAAGGTTCATTGTTACCTAGGGGACCTCTTCATAGCTATATTTTCCCCTAGGTCTTTTTGGTAAATTAGCCTATGTGCTAATTCGTATCTCTAGTGAAGCAATTAGTTCGTTCTTAATTGCTTTCCACCAAAATCTCCATTGCTATTTTAGAGCAACTTTAATGTTTAAAATCTTCATACTCTCTTTCATATGAAGTGAATAACATTGGAGAGAGCAAAGGAGATCAACTGCTTAACAGCCCAACTCTCCCCGAAGGCAAAAATCTCTGAACTCGGTTCAGAGCTGGAACAGTGGTATGCCTCTCTGCTTCAAGATCTGGGTACTCAGTGGAGGATATTAGTCTCTGGTCTTCTTGATGTACCTTGCCAGCATGAAACCTATGCCCTATGAATGAGTCAGAGTGTAGTGAATAGTGAAATCAAAGTTCTGAAGTTTGGTTGCAGCTGAAGCCTTGATCCATGTTACTGACAGCTCTGAAGAATGATGGCCTTTCATAGTGGTCTTAAATCAAAATAAGGTCACCAGACTTTGTATCCTGGCATCAACTAGTCATTGGCTGCACCTGACACCTAGGAAAGGGCTATGACCTTAGGAAGAAATATAGTATAGCACAGCACACTAGACCACATGAATGGCCCCTCATGTAAGAAGGAAGACCCAAAATCTCAGCTACACTCACTTAAAACATAGCCTTTGGAACAGGTAGCCGGGCAATGGGATGAGAAAAGCTGGCATTCCGCCCCTTCAAGAAAGATAGCTCAGCCCTTGATTGGAAGGCTGAAGGAAAAGGGAGCCCTGGGTCCTTGAATGCACCTGCCTGCAGTGAAATTCTGTCACAGTGGTTGGGGGGCAGGAGAAAGTGAGCTGCTGGTCATGATTTGTATGCCACAGGATTTCACTATTCAAGTTTAATAGATTTTCTTGAATAAATGTTTATTCATTCATTGTATGGCCTGGGTTATGTTTTAAAATAATGTTCACCAATTGTACTGGGGCACAGGTTTGCAGATCCCTCACATTGCATTCCGGAAGTCTCAAAATTTTTTACATGTTGTCTTACTTACATTCTCACTCTCTCATAAAGAGTTAATCCTTTAGTCTCTCAGAATGTTTAACATGATTGTAACAAATCACATTTGATCTCTGTTGTGACTTCAGTGTTTCATGAGGTGTCTTATTTTGGGGAAAAACACAATAGTCTAATCCTAATTTCTCTTCTTTTTTTTTATTAGACAGGCAGAGTTAGACAGTGTGAGAGAGAGACAGAGAGAAAGGTCTTCCTTCCTCTGGTTCACTCCCCAAATGGCCGCTACAGCCGGACCTATGCTGATCCAAAGCCAGGAGCCAGGTGCTTCCTCCTGGTCTCCCATGCGGGTACAGGGGCCCAAGCACTTGGGCCATCCTCCACTGCTCTCCCGGGCCACAGCAGAGAGCTGGACTGGAAGAAGAGCAGCCGGGACTAGAACCCGGCGCCCATATGGGATGCTGGCACTGCAGGCAGAGGATTAACCAAGTGAGCCACGGCACCGGCCCCTAATCCTAATTTCTTAAACTGTTGAAAGTGAAAACCAATGTGTTCTAAATGGACACTATGGGAAATGGTGACTTGATCAACATAGCCCTGACTGCTAATGGACAACTTAATACATTATCCCTCTTAGTAGTTTTTTTGTCTGTTCTACTTAATATGACTGGTTTAATTCTGTAATTAATACACAGTTATTCTTAAGTGTTGAAAATTAACTGAAATGTGATCCCTGTTAAACATAAGAGTGGGAATAAGAGAGGGAAGAGATGTATAATTTGGGACATGCTCAAGCTGACTTGCCCCAAATGGTAGAGTTAGAAACATACCAGGGGATTCCAATTCAATCCCATCAAGGTGGCATGTACCAATGCCATCTCACTATTCCAAGTGATCAATTTCAGTTCACAATTGATCATCATGAAAGGACTAAGAGTCAAAGGGAGCACATAAACAAGTCTAGTACCTGCTAACACTAACCGATAGAATAAATAAGGGGGAGAGTGATCCAACATGGGAAGTGAGATACTCAGCAGACTCATAGAATGGCAGATGTCCTAAATAGCACTCTGGCCTCAGAATCAGCCCTAAAGGCATTCCGATCTGGCTGAAAAGCCCATGAGAGTATTTCAGGCATGGAAAGCCAAGACACGCTGGCAAAAGATCTCTGCGAGTGAGATCCCAGTGGAAAGAACAGGTCTTCAAAGAAGGAGGTACCTTTCTCTGAAGGGAGGAGAGAACCTCCACTTTGACTATGACCTTGTTTAAATATGATCAGAATCGGTGAACTCAAAAGGCTTCCATAGCCTTGGAAACTCATGACAAGAGCCTAGGGTGATTACTGATGCCATAGACAGGAGTGTCAATTGGTAAAGTCAACAACAGGAGTCACTGTGCACTTACTCCTCATGTAGGATCACTGTCCTTAATGTGCTGTGCATTGAGATTTAATGCTATAACGAGTACTCAAACAATATATTTCACTTTGTGTTTCTATGGGGGTGCAAACTGTTGAAATCTTTACTTAATGTATACTAAACTGATCCTCTGTAAAAAAAAAAAAAAAAGAAAAGAAAAGAAAAAGAAAAAAAGAAATTATCAACTCCCAACTTGACTCTCACTGGGATTAAACATGACAATAGGTCTGATCTGATTTCATCATCATTTAAAAAAAAATCATCTATTATTTTTCACTTTATGTTTCTGTGTGGGAGCAAACTGCTGAAATCCTTACTTAATGTATACTAAGCTGATCTTCTGTATATTAAGATAATCGAAAATGAATCTTGATGTGAATGGAAGGGGAGAGGGAGTGGGAAAGGGGAGGGTTGTGGGTGGGAGGGACGGTATGGGGGGGAAGCCATTGTAATCCATAAATTGTACTTTGGAAATTTATATTCATTAAATAAAAGTTAAAAAAAAAAACCAATGTGTTCTAAAAGGACTGGGCAAAATTATCTTCAAAATTATGCCAAACTTCTGTTCTAACATCTTAAGACCCATGTTCTTGATATAGAACTGCCTCAAAACTGATCAGTATCACTCTCCCAATATGCAGAAAGTCAATTGCTGACACTGGGGTGGTGGAAGAAAGATGTTTATTGCAAAGCATAGAGCAAGGAGTCTTAACCCAGTTATTACTTAATTTCTGGGCTCCTCAAGGGGCCAGAGATAAACAATCTTACAGATTGAAGCTGGGACTGAGGGGTACATTCCTGGTTGGTCTGTAGTGCTTATGGCCCTCCTATGATTGGTCAGTGATTCTGCATTCTATATGGAATTTTTGTGAAGATAAAGCTCCAGTCAGTCTAGAGGCTACATGCATGTGGTAATTACTTTTGGCGCAGGCACTGGAGCATCTGGAAAAGAAACATTTCAAGAAAAGAACAGGCCGGCGCTGCGGCTCAATAGGCTAATCCTTCGCCTTGCAGCGCTGGCACACTGGGTTCTAGTCCCAGTTGCCCCTCTTCCTGTCCAGCTCTCTGCTGTGGCCCGGGAGTGCAGTGGAGGATGGCCCAAGTCCTTGGGCCCTGCACCCCATGGGAGACCAGAATAAGCACCTGGCTCCTGCCATTGGATCAGCGCGGTGCGCCGGCTGCAGCGCGCCGGCCACAGCGGCCATTGGAGAGTGAACCAACGGCAAAAGGAAGACCTTTCTCTCTGTCTCTCTCTCTCACTGTGCACTCTGCCTGTCGAAAAAAAAAAAAAAAGAAAAGAACAACCTCAAGATGTGAACTATAGAGGAAATAAATGATCTCATCAGTCATGGCAATTAGGGATTTTTTTTTTAGGGCCAGCTGCACTACTTCCTCCATTCAGTGAGCTAAGTTTAGTAAGAAGTGGATACATATTCAGAAAAGCAGGACAAAGAATCTTCAAGGGAAAGCGACTGGGAGACAATGTGAGACTAGAACCTGATGGTATATAGTATCTGCATTCAGGACATTGTGCAGGACACAGCTTTATTCTGAAGCTTCTTTGTATAGTGAAGACAAAAAAAAACAGTATTCATATCTGTACCATTATATTGAAAATATATGTAATGGGTCCCAGTGAGTTTCTTAGGAAAAGTTGATTTAGCCTTGCTGATTATCTTAGCTCCCATTCCCTTTTAATTTGAGCAGAAGTTATTACTACATTGTCATTACTATATTCTTTAAAGCTTCTCTACTTCTTTGAGATGAGGATCCAGGTTATAAAATAATTTCTCTGGCTTTAAATTCTGTCCTTCAGAAATTTAAATTATACATGGTAGCATGTTAACTCATGCTTTCTCTACTGTGTGAATATCTTTTGCCAATCTTCTGGCCCACATCCACATTTCCCCAAAGAACTATTTATTACTAAAACTTAGTTAAGTTGTATGGGAGAGTGGAGTTGATGTGCAGAAAGTCTCTTGGAAATTGCTCAAGCCTTTTGTTTTTATACCTTTAACATTATCTCTCAATTTAGCTTTCACAAAGACAGTCAGTCTTGAGTATGTGCCTAAATGGTCTCCACCTCATGATTCTTGTCTTGAAAATACAGGAGCAGGTGTCCAAGAAACTTTCTGGAAAATCCGAAGATGAAGATGTACAAAATGAGAGAATTAACATACTGCAGCATCCTGAGAAGTTTCAGAATTCTGTAGTTCTTATTAAGGAACTCACAAAGGTATTATCATTCAATAGCCAACATATGCTGGCTTCATCCCTACTTAAGAGCATGCCTTTGGTGCTTGTTGATCAACCTCCTTATCTATCTATATAGATAAATAGGCATATATATTTTCTTTACAATCTGTATTCCCCCAATTGAATAGAACTATTCTTGTGAAACTGTCTAAGGCAGTGGTCCATAGGGGACTGAGGTTATCTATTGTATTTGACCTAGAAGCATTCTTCGATGAGTTGTCTTTTATGGATTTTTTTTAGATATATTTTAAGTATCCAGTTATTCTGGCTGTGAAAAATATCTCCCTTGCAATACAAAAGAAAGAGTGCTTTGGATTGCTTGGATTCAATGGAGCTGGAAAAACAAGTACCTTCCAAATTTTGACTGGAGAAGAGAGTGCTACCTCAGGGGATGTGTTCATTGATGGCTTTAGCATCAACAGAAATGTCCTACAGGTGAGATACTATTAGAGTATAAAATTGGAGAAGCAGGGGCTGGCACTGTGGCATAGTGGGTTAAACCTCTGCCTGCGGTGCCAGCATCCCATATGGTCGCATGGTTCATGTCTCAGCTGCTCCTGTTCCAATCCAGCTCTCTGCCATGGCCTGGAAAAGCAGTGGAAGATGGTCCAAGTTCTTGGGCACCTGCACCCACATGGGAGATGCAGAAGCAGCTCCTGGCTCCTGGCTTTGGATCAGCTCAGCTCTGGCTGTTGCAGCCATTTGGGGAGTGAACCAGTGAATGGAAAGATTCTCTTTCTCTCTCTCTCTCTCTCTCTCTCTCTCTCTCTCTTCCTCTCTCTCTCTCTCTCTGTAACTCTATCTCCCAAATAAAATCTTTAGAAAAATTGGAGAACCATAATGACTCATGAATGCAGATAATACTGATGGCCTAGGATAATAGATAGGAATCATTGTAAGTATTATTATTGATACTGTTGATGCAGTCAGTGGATTCTGATATTTCACCTGCAAGATTACTTTGGTAATTTCGGGTTCCTGACGATTCCAAGTGAATTTTAGGATAAATATTTTTATTACTACAAAAAATATTAAGATTTTAAGAGAGATTTCACTGAATCTGTAAACCTTTTCTGGTAGACTTGACATCTTAATAATATTATGTCTTTCCATTTAGTTATATCTTCTTTACTTTCTTTTATCAATGTTTTGAAGTTTTCAGTGTACAAAACTTTTAACTCCTTAGATAGTTTATTCCTATGCATGTTATTCTTTTTGGTGCTATTGTAAATTAAACTGTTTTCTTAATTTTCTTTTCAGGTTATTCATTGTCAGCATATAGATATTCAACAGACTTTTTAAAGTAAAAATAGATGAATATATAAAACACACTTTCCCTATACTTTATATAAAATAAATGGACTAGATGAAGAAAACAAGGGAGAATTAGAAAAAGAGAAATCAAGAGGAGGAAAATAGGATGAATTTAGAGATTCTTCTCTGGAATAATAGTCCATAGACTGACTTTGATTACATGAGAAGGGGCCACCAACTACCACAATCTTTCCAGAATCTATCTATAAGGTTTAACTTTATGTCATAATCAATTATCTTTTCCAAATAGAAGTCACGCTCCAAGCAGGTTAACTGAGTGAATCTTCAGGGATGTAACACTGGATCATAGTTATGATTTGCTAGGATTCTTTCTTTTTTGTTGCTATTGCTATTGCATTGTTTTTCTATGCTTGAAGAAAAAAATGATTATTGCTATAGCAATAAAATATAGTCAAAACACAAGATATGTCTGGGTTTCATCACCATCTTATTTGAGGAAGATAGGAGAAAATGTTTCTTGATCATGGATATGAGGCCACTAAGTAAATGACCTCATTTCAGTAGACCAACTATTTCAAATCTGTGCTCACTTAGCACTTTTTCATGGTTCCAGAATCAATGGAACCTTGACAAAATTTCACAAGTTGTACAAGTGGTTTCCATACTCATTTTTTTTATTTTTTGACAGGCAGAGTGGACAGTGAGAGAGAGAGAGACAGAGAGAAAGGTCTTCCTTTGCTGTTGGTTCAACCTCCAATGGCCGCCGCGGCCGGTGCACTGCCACGCTGATCCGATGGCAGGAGCCAGGTACTTCTCCTGGTCTCCCATGTGGTGCAGGGCCCAAGCACTTGGGCCATCCTCCACTGCACTCCTGGGCCACAGCAGAGAGCTGGCCTGGAAGAGGGGCAACCGGGATGGAATCCGGCGCCCCAACCGGGACTAGAACCTGGTGTGCCAGCACCGCAAGGCAGAGGATTAGCCTAGTGAGCCGCGGCGCCGGCCTTTTGTTTTCTTAAAATTTTTATTTATATATTTGAAAGGAAAAGAGACAGAGACAGAGACAGAGATAGATTGTCCATCTGCTGGTTCTCTCCCCAAATGCCCTCAATAGTTTGGACTTGTCCAGGCCAAAACCAGGAGTGAGATGCTCAATCCCAGGTCTCTTTGTGTGGGACAGCAGCCATCACTGCTGTCTCCTAGGGTACACATTTGCAGGAAGCTAGAAGCAGAAGTGGAGCCAGTCCTTGAACCTAGGAATTCAGATACGGGATGCAGGTGTTCAAATGGCAACTTAACCACTGCACCAAACACCTGCCCCTGTTGTTTGTTAGCATAAGTGTTTATTGCTTGTAGGATATATCAACTTTCTTTGTACAGATCAAGAAAACACAAAGTGCCTTAACTGCTTTGTCACCTGAGGCTCCCTTTCATGTGATGAGTTGCTTCTCTCTTGCTAATTCTAATAGTCTCTCCTGGTCTTTGTCTTTTGACAGTTTGATTATAACATGCCTTGCTCTGGGTCTCTGAGTTCATCTTGAAGTTTATTGAGCTTGGATGTTTATACTCACTTTTGGGGCGGGGTGAGTTTTCTGCCATTATTTCCCCAAATATTCTCTCTCCCCCTTTCTTCTTGAATAACCACAATGGATATGTCAGTCCACTAGATGATATCCCAAGGGCCCCTTAGGTTTTGTTCACTTTTCCTACCTCTTTTTTTCTTTCTGTTCCTCAAACTCAACAATTTCCATTGTCCTATATTCAAATTCACTGATTCTCTTTGCTACCTGTAAGTCTCTATGGTGAATCTATTTGTTATTGTATTTCTAAGCTATAGACTGTTTTATTTCCTTTTAGGTTTTCCATCTCTAATGATTTTCCCATTATGTTTGTACATCACTATCTTTGCTTTGTTCACATCTTCCTCTTTAAACAGTTGTTTTTAAAGTGTTTCTCTAATAGATCTTCTGTCAGGTCTTAGGGAAAGTTTCTGTGTTATTTTCTCTTGGGTGGGCCATATTTTTCTGTTTCTTATAAATTTTCATTGATAATATAGTAACACTGGGAATCATATTCTTTCCATTCTCCTTATTTGCTGTTTTTTATTTATAGTGTTTGGAATTTTGGGTTGTTGGTGTTGTAGGCTGTTTTTTACTTAGATAAACCTGAGCTGTGAACTTAAGGTTTTCTCAGGTCTTTTCTGATTGTGCACCTTTCCTTGAGAAAGTACAGTCACTTTCCAATTTTCTTTGTATATGTAGTTGTTTTTTATTGTTCAAGTCTCCAATGTCTGGATCCTAACAGAGGGAAAAAAAAAGGAAAGTGTGGGAAAAATGGTAGCCCTCTGAATCCTTTAAGTCATGTCAGCCTCATGCAGAGAGGCTTGCAACATTCCAAGTCTATGAGCATGAGTAATCTGGGAATCAGTGTTAATATTAGTTTAATTTCATGGCTTTATCTGCAGCTACCAAAGCTATGTGTGCCTGAATGTAAATCAGTAGACAAGTTTGGCTAATTACTAACACAACACTCATTGTGGTCTCCTGTTTTGAGGATAGGATACGAAGTTTGGGGAAGCTCTGCTTCTGGTTCAGTCTTTCTGTGAAATAAGGTATATACATGACTGTGCAGGTTAAACAATGCAAAAACCTCCATGATGGCTGTGCTCCCTAATACTCTGCCAAATTGAATGAGTTCTGGGATTTTGTTTCTCACTTCTTCGTTCCTAAGATTGTTAAAACAGAATTAGGTAACTTTTTATTCCAATGTAGTAAGGTTCAACAGTCATAGTTTTGTAGCCATTCAGAAAAGAAAATTTCTCAGTAGGACTCTTGGAACCCTGACCTAAAAGGCTGGCTGCGGGTTCCTCCATCCAACTGTAGATGGTCAGTGGGATGGATGACTTGGGTCTTTACATAAGGCAATTCTTGGAATTAGGTGAGGTCGAGAATTGGCTATTGTCCTCAATTTGATGCCTTGCTGGAATACATGACTGCTCGAGAAATACTGATAATGTATGCCAGAGTTTGGGGAGTCTCTGAGTCTCAGATTCAGCTGTATGTGAACTCATATTTGAACTCAATGGAACTGGAGCCTCATGCTAACAAGATTATTAGCACCTATAGGTGAGTCATTATGCTTGCTGCTATTTTTTTTGTTAATGTTGAGGTATTTCCTTACATTTTTAATGTTTGAAATGAATACCCACAACTCTACCTAGGCTTTTCTCTCACATAATTCCCTAAATATGAAACTATCTAAGAGTTTTCTAGTTTTAAGATTCTAGTAATAAACAGATAAATGTAGTTCAGTATATCTTCCCTTTGTTGAGATGAAACTCAAAATTCCATTTCCATTTGAATTTTAGCCTATGAACATCAAAGGGAGCATCTTTCTATCTGGTAATTCTATGGTTCTTTTTTCTCCCAAATAAAGAGGAATGTAGGCCCTTTAAATTATGGTGGGGCTTATGTACCTGAGAAGCCATGACACCAAAAAAAGTAAGCCTCTGATAATGCTGTCAAAATCAGACACATAAAGTCACTCCTCTATACCTCAAAATAAATTGTGTGTGTGTACATGCACACACATGCATGCAGGTATATATACAAGTAGGTACTTTGCTCTGCTACCTTGTTAAAATTATATCTAAACAGCATTGCAGATGTACAGATTGTTTGCTGGGATTCTCAGCATTTAAGTTATTTGCGCTGTTTGTTTTAAATAACTGATACATATATACAGCCTCATCTTCTCTCACTTTCTCTTTTCCTTTGGCCATGAAGTGGAGGAAACAAACGTAGGCTGAGTACTGCTATTGCTCTAATGGGAAGGTCCTCAGTTGTCTTCCTGGATGAGCCATCAACAGGCATGGACCCAGTGGCCCGACGCCTGCTCTGGAATGTGGTGACCAAGACCCGTGACAGTGGAAAAGCTATTGTTATCACCTCCCACAGGTGTGACTCATTGAGAGGCATGGTTTGGGGTTGGTAGGAGCTATAGTGGCTGTAAGAGGGAATTATTTGAGACCAAGAATATTAGACAGTGAATTTTCCTGAATATGTGAGCTCTTCATTAGGAATTATGATTCTTGCTAACCATAATGAGTAGAGCAGCCAAGAATCCTCAATGAGTTTTTTTTTTTTTTTTGACAGGCAGAGTGGACAGTGAGAGAGATACAGAGAGAAAGGTCTTTTGCCATTGGTTCACCCTCCAATGGCCACCACGGCTGGTGCGCTGTGGCCAGCGCATCGCGCTGATCCGAAGGCAGGAGCCAGGTGCGTCTCCTGGTCTCCCATGGGGTGCAGGGCCCAAGCACTTGGGCCATCCTCCACTGCACTCCCTGGCCACAGCAGAGAGCTGGCCTGGAAGAGGGGCAACCGGGACAGAATCCGGCGCCCCGACCGGGACTAGAACCCGGTGTGCTGGTGCCGCAGGCAGAGGATTAGCCTATTGAGCCACGGCGCCAGCCCTCAATGAGCTTTTAAAAATGAAGAGTGGGGAAAAGACAGTAAGTTCAAGAAGTGTTCCATTTGAGGATTGAATACTCTATTATTCACCATTGAACATCCACTTCCCAACTGTGAGTTTTGTGACTGGCAAATACAACTTTTGATTGAAGGGACAATCACAAAGCTCTAGCTCTGATTAAACTACACCATGTCCTCCAACACAGAAATTTTGTAGCCTTACATTGCTTTGTTCTCCTGTTTTGCAAGTATGGAAGAATGTGATGCCCTCTGTACCAGGCTAGCCATCATGGTGAAGGGGAAGTTCATGTGCTTGGGCAGCCCTCAGCATCTCAAGAACAAGTTTGGCAATATTTACATCCTGAAGGTTAAGGGCAAGAGTGAGCATATGTTGGAACCTTTTAAAAATTTTATCAAAATGACATTTCCAGGTAAGTGAAGTTGTGCTAACTTTGTTATATTTGTCGTTCTTACCATCCAAATGGCTTATATCTCCAATACCAGTTTACTGTGAGTTAATGGTATTTACTGATCTTTCATACTGTTCCCTTTAGGGTTGTTTGTTACTACTAATCTCTTGTGCCAGATTATTTTAATAAGTTTCACAAAAGAAACAAAGGTTGTCATCAAACTCTTGAATCACTTATTAAGGCAGCTTTATCTTCGTACTGTCCATATAAATTATATTTCT
Organism: Oryctolagus cuniculus; assembly: GCF_051225735.1. Lineage (NCBI taxonomy): Eukaryota > Metazoa > Chordata > Mammalia > Lagomorpha > Leporidae > Oryctolagus > Oryctolagus cuniculus. The sequence continues at coordinate 55,085,011 of NC_142885.1, read as the reverse complement.
AAGGTCATGTTTTTATCATAATTCTCAGTTATTTTCATATACTGTCCATGCAAAGCTTTAAGATTTTTGTCTTCTCACTGATAGTATAACTCTGGTCATCCAGGATATGGTAATAAAATATGACCAAGAACAAGTAAGTATTTCTGGGCCTTCAAGAGTATATTTGCTTCTGGGCAGTAAATTCAGTAAGCACCTCTGCCCACGTGGCATGGTACCAAAGACAGAAGCTGTCTTTTCTGTCCCTTACTTCTCTTTTCTAAACATAAAACAGAGACATTGAAAAGATTTTAGCAATTACGGCTTTTCATCTTAGTTACCATTTTTCTAAGTTAAAGAAAATATCATAGAAGTTCTTGTGAGTCAAGCTTTACAGTTGGAATGTTATCTTCTTGGGAATGGAAAATACTGATTACACAGTAGGAATAGAAAACAGAGACCAGCACTGTGGTGCAGCAGAACAATACAAATACTCGAAACAGCTGCCCTTGTCAGCACTGGGTCTGGAGATGAAGCTCTGCGCTCTCTTCCTATATGGGAGCTTGCACTGAGACTGCCACATACGGGCAGGACGTTCCTAGTGGACAGAAGTAGGTGGTCAGTAGCATTTTTTGACTGTAAGCAGACTCAAGCGCATATCTGGAGGAAAGCATCCTTAATTTAGCTTAGAGCAAGGGGATAACCACAGGAAGCATATATCACAAAGTACCAGAAGAAAGTCTACACTGAGAGGCCAAATTATTTAAAATATGCGGAAGACTCAGGGGAAGGAACCCCACATCTGCAAAACTATATTTTAGGGGCTTGCACTGTGGTGTAGTGGCTTAAGCCTCCACTTGCAGCACTGGCATCCCATACAGGTACCGGTTTAAGTCCCAGCTGCTCCACTTCCTATCCAGCTCCCTGCTAATGTGTTTGGGAAAGCAGCAGAAGACGGCCCAAGTTCTTGGGCCCCTGCACCCACGTGAGAGACCCAAAAGAAGCTCCTGGTTTCAGGCTGGCCCAGCTCTAACCACTGCAGCCATCTGGCAAGTGAACCAGTGAATGGAAGACTTTTTTCTCTCTGTCTCTGCCTCTCCCTCTCTGTGACTCTGCCTTTTAAATAATGTCCCATCCCACCTCCCACACAGAAAATGTCTCTCCAAAAATAAGAAAAGTCATCTCACTTAAATATGTGCAATAGAAAAGAATGTGGTTATGCACCACAGGAAAACATAGTAACTAAAAGCAAATAGGAACAAAACTTAACAGATAATGAAAGCACAGCAGATATATAATTTCACAAAACAGATGGAGATTATTCTTTCAACACTTGTATGAGCATTAAAATTTACAAATGAGATAGTTGATATGAAAACAAATTCTATATCACAGTTTTAAGTGCTAGAAATTAGATGATCAGACAACAAAGGGATAGAGGAAACAGCTGATAGTATTGGAAAAATGTTTTAAAGATTTATTTAAGAGGCAGAGTTTTTTGAGAGTTTATTTAGTTGAGAGAAAGTAGAGCAACTGGAACCTGAATTAGCACCCAGCACCACCACCATAGGCAGAGGCTAAACCCACTATGTCATAAGAAACGCTGATAATATTGATGAAGTTATTGCTTATTTCTTTGGGATACTGAGGCTTGGAAGTTACATGTATGAGTAACTAGATTACTAATACTTGAGCTAGATGGGGTGTTTTCATTAGTGCTTATTTGTAATATTTCATTATGCTGTGTTTGAAATGCTCATATTTCACAATAAAAGAGACTTGCATGAACAAAAACACAGTACATGCCTTATGATTAACATTAAGAAAATTCTTACACCATTACAAACATATATTTTTCTTTAAAACATGTTTAATCCAAGTTATTTCAATTTGCAATAAGTTGCAAATATGCATTGGTAAGTGTAAATACTTCTGTGTATTCTAAATTAGGAACGAATACCCACCCTCTTATCTCTAATACCATCAGTGGATTCTTACTTGCAAAAGAGACATGAACACATGGACTGGCTTCAGTGATTTATATAGCATCAAGATTGCATAATCTTGGAGCCAGCGTTGTGGCATAGTGGGTAATGCTGCCACCTGCAGTGCCAGCATCCCATATGGGCACTGGTTCAAGACCTGGCTGCTCCACTTCCTATCCAGCTCTCTGCTATGACCTGGGAAAGCAGTGGAAGATGGCCCAAGAGCTTGGGTCCCTGCATCCATATGGGAGACCCAGAGGAGGCTCTTGGCTCCTGGCTTCAGATTGGCGCAGCTCCGGCCATTGCGACCAATTGGGGAGTGAACCAGCAAATGGAGAACCTCTCTCTCTCTCTCTCTCTCTCTCTGCGTGTAACTCTGACCTTCAAATAAATAAGTAAATCTTTTAAAAAATTGCATAATCTCTAACATGACAAAGCAAATTTGTCCTGCTCTTTTCCCTTTCAAATGCTGTACATTCATGTCATACAATGAAAAGGACAACTCTCCCAGTTCATATTCTCAGCATTATGTTTAGAAAAAAGTATTGTAGTAACAGTAGAATTTTTTAAACTTGGGATTTTTTACATTGAGAATGTAAACTGGCAAGTTTGTGTGCTCTGATTAATTGCTATGAACTCTACATAATCTAGTTCCTCACGAATAAATCAAAAGCATTAACTATGTCATATATAGCAAAAAGAGTGGGGAGTTTTGGGAGGTCATATCCAACTTTTCATTAAGCCCATCCATTCACTCCTCCACTGTATATAATTAAATGGGTGCAGCAGTATTTCAGCGATTATACATGGAATCTATAAGATTATTCATGTGCACTGTTTTTCCTCTTAGGTAGTGACTTGAAGCACCAGAATCAAAAGATCCTTAACTACTATATTCCCTGCAAGGACAACGGCTGGGGAAAGGTGATGGTAGAAACTATGCCCTTCTAACATGATCTGTTAAGAGAGCACTAATGATGAGAACTACTTAGGATTTGGATCTGAAATGGGATCCTAACATTGTGGGTGGAGTGAGGCATTTGGGTTACTTTTCACACACATTCCCACTATGAGTCCATGTGGAAAGGACAATGAGCACAGAAAACTGCCTCCTCTTGGCTTCTTAGTTAACGAGTTCTTCTTTGTCATCTCTTCTGTCTGTGCCTCTTGTCCTCCAACATAAACTTGACAAAAGTTGGGAAAAGTGGAGGAAAAACTCATCTGGATAAGGGGCTGGAGAGGAGATCAGACCATAATGTAACTTTCTTTTTGTTGTTCTTAAAGATGTTTGGCATTTTGGAGAAAGCTAAAGAGCAATTCGATTTAGAAGATTATTCCATCAGTCAGATAACCCTGGAACAAGTCTTCCTCACTTTTGCTAATCCAGAAAATACAGATGATGATTCTCTACAAAAGGTGCCATGAATGATATTCAGTTGCAGTCAGTGACACTTCCACCTTTCTTACATTATACCTGAACATTTAGAGGAACATTTCTGTGTTTGTATATCTTGGTGTATATAGATTTATGTAATAAATATTTCCCCAAAGGAAAAAGTTTGTCCCTTTCTTTTCATACTTAGATGGGTGGATTGTAGTTGTGCTAATATTTCCAAAATAAAATTCTTATACTTCAATTGTAAGAGAATGTTTGCACCAAGAACATTTGGAAGTAAACAGAAACAAAAAAATTCTTTAAAAATAGCGTTATCCTTGCTACTCTCACTTCTAATAAAGAATAAAGAGAGGCCGGCGCCACGGCTCAATAGGCTAATCCTCCACCTGCGGCGCCGGCACACCAGGTTTCAGTCCCGGTCGGGGCGCCGGATTCTGTCCTGGTTGCCCCTCTTCCAGGCCAGCTCTCTGCTGTGGCCTGGGAGTGCAGTGGAGGATGGCCCAAGTGCTTGGGCCCTGCACCCCATGGGAGACCAGGAGAAGCACCTGGCTCCTGCCTTCGGATCAGCGCGGTGCGCTGGCCACGGCAGCCATTGGAGGGTGAACCAACGGTAAAGGAAGACCTCTGTCTCTCTCTCTCACTGTCCACTCTGCCTGTCCAAAAAATAAATAAATAAATAAATAAAGAGAAATTAATAAATTAATTACAGAGAGAGGTAAAGATTTTCTGATTCTAATCTAGTCAAATGGAGTTCCAGTAAACACCATGAGAAATTTAATCACCTCTCCTGGATCATGGGCAGATAAGCAATTAAAATATTTCTTGTAGAATTAGAGATAGAGTTTATGAAGCAGCTATTTGAGGGATTGCTTGTTCAACATTTTCAAATTCCTAATTGGATATTACCAACTATGAAATGATATGTAGAAGATACTCACTGTTCTGTTCTTTTTCAATGAGGAGGGGATTTGAGTTTGTTTTATATATAGTCTCAAATTAAATCCATGATTTTTCTCTTAATCACTTAGGCTGCATGCACCTGAATGCAAATAAACAGAAGGGTTTGATTAATTTCTAAAACAAAACTCACTGCTTTTTTTTGTTTGTTTGTGGGGTAAGAAAAGATTTTGCTTCTGATTTAGTTTTACTCTGGAACAAGATGTATGAATGGATATCTAGGTTGAACACTGGAAATATATTCATAGCAGCCATGCCTTTGAAGTTCCTGATTAAGAAAGGTATCACATGGTAAACTTATCCAAATTCATCAGCTCTGAGATTTTATTTCTAACTTCTTCATCCCCAAGGTCATTAAAACAAATTATAATTATAATTTTAAGATACTACATTAGGTCTAACAACTAGACCTAATAGATAAAAATTAGATAAAAAGCTAAAGTGAGACTCTTGGAGAAATTAGGACATTCAAAAGCAGCCAGGTATATGGGAGAATGTAGAAAGCCATGTGCATGCCCAGGGAAAAGAGATACACTGAGAAGAACTAAAGCTTTCACCTTGGACTGATCCTCAGAGACAGAGCAGACCCAGCTATATGGTGAAGGAGAACTCCAGCACAGAACCAAGCTGCAGTCTATAAAAACTAGACAAGGCCAGCGTCGCGGCTCACTAGGCTAATCTTCCACCTGCGGCACCAGCACCCCTGCATGAATTGCTAAAGACAGGTTGGTGTTGAGACATAGCCAGTTAAGTCACTGCTTGTAATGTGTCAGCTTCCCAGGACCAGCCCCAGGTGTTGTGTCCATTTGGGGAATGAACCAGCAAATGGCAGATCGATCAATCGATATCTAGCTATATATCTCTCTCTCTCTCTTTCTCTCCCTCCATCCTCTTCAAATTAATTAATTTTTTTTTTTTTGACAGGCAGAGTGGACAGTGAGAGAGAGAGACAGAGAGAGAAAGGTCTTCCTTTGCCGCTGGTTCACCCTCCAATGGCCGCCGCTGCAGCCGGCGCACCGCGCTGATCCTGGCAGGAGCCAGGAGCCAGGTGCTTTTCCTGGTCTCCCATGGGGTGCAGGGCCCAAGCACCTGGGCCATCCTCCACTGCACTCCCTGGCCACAGCAGAGGGCTGGCCTGGAAGAGGGGCAACCGGGACAGAATCCGGCGCCCCAACCGGGACTAGAACCCGGTGTGCCGGCGCCGCAAGGTGGAGGATTAGCCTATTGAGCCACGGCGCCGGCCCAAATTAATTAATTTTTAAAAGTGCCAAAGGAAGTACTTCTGGATGAAATTATACTACACAGGAACAGGAAGTTATAAAGATATAAAGATCTCCAGTAAAGGTAAATACATAGGCAAATATATGAGCCAATATTATTATCATTTTACCTTGTAACTCCACCTTTTATTGTTTTACAAGATTTAAAACATAAATGTATACAAAGTCATTATGAATCTATGTTAATGGGATACAATATGTAAATAGGTAATCACTGACATTAGTAATGCAAGGGGGAAGATGGAACTGTGTAAGAGTTAAGTGTTGCATGTGGTTCAAAACATTTTGTTATAATTTTAGTAATCCCAATAATATGTCACCCCATGGTTTATAAAACCACAAAGAAAATATTTATAGAATACACACAAGATGAAATGAGAAGAAAGGACAGGTCACTAAAAATAATCAACTAAACACAAAAGAGGAGATAAGGGATGAAAAAGCTGTAACAGAAAACAAATAGCAAAATAGTATGAGCAAATGCTTTTTATTGGTAATTACTTTTAATACAAATGTACTGTTTTTTATTCACACAGAAATTGGCAGTTTATTTTTAAAATTTTTACTAAATGTATTTTTGGGCTACAGTGTGATAATTCAATACATGTATATACAATGTGTATTGGGAGTAATCAGCATGTTCCCTTTGACATTTCTTTAGGATTGGAGGCTGGCAGCTCCTTTCCACTATTTACTTATAAAATATTTACTAGGTTATTATAAACCATAGTCACCCCACTCTGTTGTACAATACTAGGAACTTGTTCCTTTGATCTGTCTCTGATTTGGTACGCATTTTCTTTTTCTTTTTTAATTTATTTATTTGACAGGTAGAGCCACAGACAGTGAGAGAGACAGAGAGAAAGGTCTTCCTTCCTATGGTTCACCCCCCAAATGGCTGCAATGGCCGGAGCTATGCCAGGAGCCAGGTGCCTCCTCCTGGTCTCCCATGCGGGTGCAGGGCCCAAGCACCTGGGCATCCTCCACTGCACTCCTGGGCCACAGCAGACAGCTGGACTGGAAGAGGAGCAACCAGGACTAGAACCTGGTGCCCTTTCTTTTTTTTTTTTTAATTTATTTATTTGACAGATAGAGCCACAGACAGTGTGTGTGTGTGAGAGAGAGAGAGAGAGAGAGAAAGTGGTACCCATTTTTTAACTCCCTACCCCTCCCAGTCTCTAGCAATCACCATTCTGGATTCAGATTGAGGTATGTTTTTGTTTTTGTTTTTTAGCTTTCACATGGCTTATTTCACTTTATACAATGTCCCCAGTTCCATTTGGTTTGCTGCAAATGATAGGATTTCATTCTTTTATGGTTGGATAACACTCTGTTCTTTATCCATTCATTTGCTTATAGACACTTTGGTTGATTCCATATTTTGGCTGTTGTGAATAGTGTTGTGATAAACATGGTGGAGGAGGTATCTCTTTGATACAGTAACTTTATGTCTTCTGGATATATGCCCAATAGTGAGATTGCTGGATCATATAGCAGGTATTTTTTTTAAAGTTATCTCCACTGTGTTTTCTATAGTGGCTATACTAATTTACATTCCCACTAATAGTGTATGAGTTTCCCTACACATCCTAGTCAGCATTTGTTACCTTCTATCTTTTTAATAATAATATTCATTATAGCAAATGAGGTGATTTTTGATACTTAATTCTGTTTGTGACTTGTATTTCCCTGGTGGCTAGTGATATTTGGCATTTTTTATAAATTAGGTGAGCATTTGTAACTCTTCATTTCAGAAATGTCTATTCAATTCCATTTCTTCAATAGATTGGTTGTCTTTTTGTTGTTTTTAGACTTCCCAATAAATTCAGGATATTAATTGTATGTCACGTAAGTAGCCTGCAAATATTTTCTCCCATTCTGTCAGATGTCTCATCACTCTATCGTTGCCTTTGCTGTGCAGAAGCTTCTGAGTTTAATATAATTCTATTTGTCTTGTTTTGCTTTTGTTGCATGTTCTTCTGAGGTCTTATACAAAAAGCATTGCCTACACCAATGTTTTCAAGTGTCTGCCCTATGTTTTCTTCTAGCAGTTTCATACTTTTATATCTTAAACTTAGATCTTTGATCCATCTTTAGTTTATTTAGGTATATGGTGAGCAGGGAATCTAATTTCATTCTTCTCTATATATACCTCCAGTTTTGCCAACACCATGTATTGAAAAGACTATCCTTTCATCAATGTATGTTTTGGACATTTTTGTTAAAAATCAGTTGGCTGTACAAACATGGGTATATTTTGGGGTTCTCTATTATATCAATATATGTGTCATTTTTATATCAGTACCTTGCTGTTTTAATTACTATAACTTGCAGTATGCTTTGAAATCAGGTATTGCCATGCCTCCAGCTAAATTCTACCCTTCCCTCCCCCTGCTGCTTAGGATTGCTTTGGCTATTCTGGGTCTATTGTGGTTCCAGATGAATTTTAGCTTTATTTTTCTATTCTGTAAAAACTGTCATTGGTATTTTGATAGGGACTACAGGGACCAGTGGCATGGTGCAGCAGTTTAAGCCACCACCTGTGACACTGGCATTTCATTTGAGCACCAGTTCAAGTCTCAGCTGCTGCTCCTGGGCAAGCAGCAGAAGATGTTCCAAGTACTTGGGACTGTGCCACCCATATGGGAATCCAGGCTTCAGCCTGGCCCAACCGTAGCTGATATGGCCATTTGGAGAGTGAACCAGCAGATGAAAGATTTTTTTTTCACTCTCTCTTCTCCCAGTAACTCTGCCTTTCAAATACAATGTCTTAAATTTGTTTTTTAAAAAAGATAGAGATTCCATTTAATCTGCAAATTGCTTTAGGTAGTATGGACATTTTAATAATGTTAATTCTTCCAATCCATGAGCAAGGAATATCTTTCCAATTTTTTGTGTACTCAATGATTACTTTCATCAGTGTTTTATGATTTTCATTTTAAGATCTTTCACTTCTTTGGTTAAGTTTTTTTTTCCCTAAATATTTTATTTTGTAGGGGCTGGTGCTATGCCATAGTGAGCTAAGCCTCTGCCTGCAGCACCAGCATCCCATATGGGCGCTGGTTCAAATCCCAGCTGTTCTTTGATCCAGCTCTCTGCTATGGCCTGGGAAAACAGTAGAAGATGGCTGAAGTGCTTGGGCCCCTAAACCCATATGGGAGGCCCGGAAGAAGCCCCTGGCTCCTGGCTTCAGATGGGCCCAGTTCCAACCATTGCAGTCATTTGTGGAGTGAACCAGAGGATAGAAGACCTTTCTCTCTCTCTCTCTCTCTCTCTCTCTCTCTCTCTGTGTGTAACTCTACCTCTTAAATAAATAAATAAAGCTTAAAAATTAAGTACTTTATTTTATAGTTGTAGCTATTGTGATTGGGATTGCTTTCTTGATATCCCTTTCAGCAATATCAGTATTGATATATAAAAATACTAATGTCTTTTGTTGTTGATTTTGTATCCTGCAAATTTATTGAACTGACAGTTCTAATAGCTTTTTTGGTGGAGTATTTAGGGTTTTTCATGTTTAAGTCATGTCATCTGAAAACATGAATATTTTTATTTCCTCCTTTCCAGTTTCAATGCCTTTTATTTCTTTTTCTTTCCTGATTTGGTGATGACTTCTTAGCTGGGACAACAAAAACATTGGGGGAAAAAAGTACCCACAGGAGGCTGGCACTGTGGCGCAGCAAGTTAAGCTGCTGTCTGCAGTGCCAGCCTCCCATACGGATGCCATTTCAAGTCCTGACTATTCTGATTCTGATCCAGCCCCCTGCTAAAAGCCTGGGAAAGCAGTGAAGATGGCCCAAGTGCTTGGGCCCCTGTACCCATACGGAAAACCCAGAAGAAGCTCCTGGCTCCTGGTTTCAGCCTGGCCCAGCCCCAGTTGCTGCATCCATTTGGGGAATGAATCAGCAAATGGAAGATCTCTCCTCTCTTTCTCTGTAACCCTAACTTTCAAATAAATAAGTGACTAATTTAGACCTAATTGATATTAAAAACTTGTGTGATCAAAGGACATTATCAAGAAAGCAAAAAGGCAACCCACAGAATTCAAGAAGGTATGTACAAATCATTACCTGATACGTAGTTAATATCTAGAATATATAAGGAACTATAACTCAACAAAAAGCAACTCAATTTGAAAATGGGCAAAGGCTCCACATGGGGGAAGGAAATACCAGCTTTAGTCACAATTCTCATCCTGCCCCACCTAAGTGGAGGAAAAAGTTGAGAAGCACTTGTGAATTTCACAGTGCCAAGCACCATAATCTCTAAAAGACTAAGACCTAATCCTAAGAATATAGAACACTTTTCCTCCTACAACTTACCACTACATTACTAAAGGCCTATTCACTGTGGTTCCTTTTATATAGTACACAGTGTATGGGAAACAAAAAACAGTACAAGGCATACTAAAAGATAACAGTTTGAATAGACAGAACAAGCATCAGAATCAGACTCAGATATGGCAAGGATACTGGAATTATCAGACCAAGGATTTAAAAGAACTATGAGTAGTATGCTGAGAGCTGTAACTGTTAAGACAAATGGCACGTAGGAACAGATGGGTAGCGTAACAAGAGGTGGAAATAATACAAAATAATTAAAAAGAAATGTTAGAGATAAAAGATAATGTAACAAATAAAAATGGGTCTTATTTCTTTAGTAGCCTGGACTGAGGCTAAGGAATGAATCTCTGAACTTCAGGGTATATCAATAGAAACTCCAAAAACAGAAAAACAAAGAAAAAGAGTCTAAGTAAAAAAAAAAAAAAAAAAAAAAAAACTAAGAATTGTGGAAAACTACAAAATTTATAACATATGGATACTGAGAATACTATAGGAAGAAAGAAACAAATAATTTGCAGCAATAATTGGGAATTCCCTCAAATTAATGTAATACTCAAAACCACAGACCCAGGAAACTCAGAATATAAAGCAGATGCAGTGGTCAGACATCTCCAAAGAAACAGAACCAATTATATGAGTATTTACCCATAGTTCCTTATTATCCCATTTAAACTATGTATAAATCTCATTCTATATATAATTTTATATATAAATTTCATTTATATTAAAAACTCATGTGAGACTTATTTTTATACCATTACAAATATATATAGCATACTTATATATAGAACATACTTATACCAATTATACATAATGAGTTATGTATTATTTATGTACATAAGAAGCATAGTATATAATTACATATCATATAATACAGATTTTTATATATAATTAAATTTATTATAAAGAATGGGCCCATGCAACTATAGAAGCTAAAAAATAATCCCATGATCTGCCATCTGCAAGCTGGAATCCCAGGTGAGCTGGTAGTGCAATCTGGTTTGTAGAAGGCAGAAGACTGATAGTCCAGCTCAAGCAGTCTACCAGAGGGGAACTGAACCTTCCAACATCTTTTTGTTCCATTCAGTTCCTCATGGGATTTAATGATGCCCACCTACATTGCAAAGGGTTATCTGCTTTACTCAACTCGCCACTTAAAATGTGATTTCCCCAGAAACACCCTCACAGACACACCCAGAAATGTTTTATGGAGATGGGCATTTTGTGTCCCAAAGTGACATACTTTTAACTTCAACCTTTGTCAACTTTGCCCCTATTCACATCTTCTTAAGCCATAGAAAGAACATAAAAAGGAGAAGCAAAAATGCACTAATCCTATCCTTAAATAATATTCTTCACCTTGACATCTTGTAACTTTAGTACAATGAGGTAAAATTAGCAATACTTAAATACTGTGATATAAAGTTAATACATCTTATGTTACATCAAAGAATAAGGAAAGAAAAGGTACACAAATGTATTCATAAAAAAAAAATGAGGAAACAATTGTAGGCCTTGTCAGTGTCTTATTTATAGCTACTGTTTTTCACCAACTATTCTGCATTCCCTTCGCCTCCAACACCTCAGCTAAGCATGATGCCTTTTCAGATGGGCAATGAGCGATCCTGGCTGGATGGGGTTCTTGCATTTTTCCACAGACTTTAATCATAGGCATGGTGACACAAAAAGATGCCCTAAGGTATCTCCTATAGTCTCTTCCTTACCTTCCTTGTGCAGTGGCAATCCCACGAGGATCGATTTTTGTCAAGCTTACGCAAACAACTCTAAGGCCATAAAATTAAGAATATCCACAAATAGTTTCAAAATCAAAATGACGGCCGGGGGCTGGTAAGCCGCAAGCGGGGAAGGAAGGATCGAGGCGGTGACCGCAGGCCCCTGCCCTGCACGCACGGCCCCGCACCACCCGAGCGCGCGCCGCAGCCGCGTCCCCTCGACGGCCGGGCCGAGCCGCGCGTCGCGCGCACGCGGGGCGACTGTGCGGAGCGTTGGAAGGCGGCGGCGGTTGCGACGCCTGGGCGGTGAGTGTCGCGGCCCTCCTCAGGGCCCTTCCTTCTCCTACCCAGGGGGCCCTGGCCTGGACGCCCGTCCCGGAGGCCGAAAGGGCGCCCGCTCCTGCACGCCCTCTACTCTCCGCCTCAGAAACCAAGCCACCCGCGGCCTTGGTTCCTTCCAGTCCGTCAGCCATTTCACTGGCTCTTGGGCCCTCTCCGGGTCTCATCTGTGAAATGGGCCCGCCTCAGTTGGCCAGTGAGGTAAACGCTAACAGCGGCAGAAGGCTCCGTGCGTGGCGGTGCAGGTCACAGACCGTGGAGCAAGGGGGTGGGAGGGTTAGGACTGTTAGAGCCCGAAGCCTCTAATTAGCAGGAATATAGTTTTCAACTTTTGAAAAGCACACAACCCAGATAACCGAGGAAACCCTTATTTTAGTAGAAAAGGAAAAGTTGCGCTGTTCGCCGTTACCTGGCAATTTTCAGTAAAGGGGTTAGGATGAAATTGTAGAGAACACAAATCTCACCTTGTAAAACCCGAAACACCTGAGTCCGCTTGCCCGCTACACAGCCGGCATCCCTGGCACCAGGTGGTGGAAGAAGGTAGCTAATTGTGCAGTGTGCAGAGCAAGGGGTGGAGCAGCTATGGTTTCATTCCGGGTCTCCCCGAGGATGAAGGGCAGCGGATCGTGCAGATTCAAGTCGGGCTTGAACAGTGCGTGATCCGCGGCTGTGCCGGTCTGGTTGGTCCACAGTGCCGGTGTCCTTCCTTTGATTGGTCAGACATAGGAAGCCAATGTGTCCTCACAATGCTGTGGTGGTAAAGTGGGCTCTAGCATTTCCCACCTTCTGTTTTGTGTTTTAGATATTAAAAGATTTATTATTTTTGAAAGAATTACAGAGAGGTAGGGGCAGACAGAGAGGTCTTCCCTCCCCTGGTTCACTCCCCAAATGGCCCCATCTTCCCGGTCTCCCACACAGGTGCAGGGGCCCAAGCACTTGGGCCATCCTCCCTGCTTTCCCAGGTGCATTAGCAGGGAGCCGGATTGGAAGTGGAGCGAGAGGTCCGGCGCCCATGTGGGATGTGGCACTGCAGGCTGTGGCTTTAACCTGCTGCGCCATGGTGCCAGCCGGTAGATGTTACTTTAAGAAGCAGATTCACAAACTTCAGTAAGGGGACAGGGGTGATGGAATTGTGTGTTTTGAAATTTTCTTCATTGAGAAATCAGTATATGAAGACTATTTCCGTTCAATTATTGTTGATAGCTGTTGTCTACATTGCCACTAAACTAGGGTCTTTTTGCTTTTTACACTTCTTATTCAGTGAAGTATTAAGCCTTTTTACTGCAATGTAAATTTAAAATATGTTATCTCAAAAACTAAAGAAAGGGAGAGAGAAGGAGGAAAGTAGGGAAGAAGGGGAGGGAGGGAGAGAAGGGAGAGAGGGAACCTCATAATTTTAGAATTGTATCTACCAACTATATTGAATCTGTTAAAACTAATTAAAAATTAAAATTAAAAAACAATAACAGAACAAAAAAAAAGTCTAGTCATCAGCACAGATAAAAAGAGAACATTCCCAGGAATTTAGGGCTCCTTGTGAGCCCCAATCTTATCCTACAGGTATTCTGTTATCTTGAATCCTCTTATTTTCAGTATGCTTCCTGTGAGGAATTCTTACTTAGTATGTGCTGTAGTATTGCCTTTGAACTTCAAATAAATTGGAACTTAATAAGTGTGTTCTAGGACTTGCTTTTAATTGTTCAGTATTTGTTGAATATTGATTTCTGAAACCAGATGAAACGACTTCATATTGGAATTAGCTCCTTTGCTACCTTAACCTTTGAACCTGTGTTTCTGCGCAGCCTTGGAAATAGACAAGTTAGTCACTAGAGGAATTCTGTTTGCAGCTTAAGGTTCCTGTAAATAGGCCCTTACCTAGAGTTTGCTTTCCCAGAGGGAGACAAAAAAAGTGTATGCCAAGAAATAATGATTATTTTGTTAAGGAGGTATAAGACAGTTTGATCCAACCACCATCTATGAATTCAACTAACCAAGGACAAAGTGTTCTACAACCCTTCTTGGACCCTTGCTGATGCCTAGGAGTGTGCAATGATCCATCACCTCTTGACCTTGCTCTGTTCCTCTTTTTCTGACACTTGTACTTAAAAATTATCTGTCACAGACATGAGCAAGATAGTTTGTTTAGGGTGCTAATCCGCCCTCTACTTGGTCTGCTGGTACAGTGAGTGAACTTGCTTTCTTAGTGGCTTTTTCCTGCAAGGTGAGTTTGGATGAGGTAACATTTCCACTATGTGTAATTGTAGCTCATCACTGATTGGTTTACAGTATTGTATCAATACACTACAGTTTCCATCGTGCTGACTTTGAGGTTGTTTTGAGGTACAGTAAAACATAAATAATTATGTTATAATGTATTTTTGTTGGTGCATTGTGTATGCATTTCATTTGGTTAAATACTTCACTGTGGAACCAGTCTCATCATCATTCTGTAAAAGAATTAGGATTAAATTCTAAACCCCACAGGAATCCATGGTATATAATGATTTAATGTTTCTCCTGTCCTTTTGGGATAGCAGTAGATGTGTACCAGCCTTGGGAGAATTGAAAGAAATAATTACTCAAATAATTCTTTGTGTTTTGTTGTTTGGATGAGAAAATGCAGTTGAGACAGGTTAGTAGATTATAAGGCATGCGTATTTTCAGCCTTGGTAAATAATGAAAAACAAGTGGTTGTGTCAGCTTATACTCAGAGTGTTTCTCATTCCTCTGCATCCTTATGAGCACCTAGAATTGTCTTTAAATGGCATTTTAATTTGACCCACTTTGGTAAGTGGCTATTATCATACTGTGGTATAATTGTTATTGCTCTGATGAAGGAGAGCATCTTTTCATTTCCACTATCATTTTGTTTTTGTAGGATCTCTAGTGATATCTGCCCTTTTCATTTCTTATGCTGGTAATCTGTGTCTTATTTCATCAATTTGGCTAGGATCCTTCATCTTTCCAGAGACCAGATTTTGGCTTTATTAGTTTTCTATATTGTTTTTAAATCATGACATTTTTCTAGGAAAAAATTCAAGCATATGAGTTGAATACAGTGATCACTATATATCCCCAACTAGATTCTAAAATTATATGTGCTAGCAGACTCATAGAATGGCAGATGTCCTAAACAGCACTCTGGCCTCAGAATCAGCCCTTAAGGCATGTGGATCCGGCTGAAAAGCCCATGAGAGTATTTCAGGCATGGAAAGCCAAGACACTCTGGCCAAAAAACAAAAACAAAACAAACAAACAAAAAAACTAAAACTAAATGAAAGATCTCTGCGAGTGAGATTCCAGTGGAAAGAACAGGTCATCAAAGAAGGAGGTACTTTTCTCTGAAGGGAGGAGAGAACTTCCACTCTGACTACTACCTTGTCTAAATATGATCGGAGTCGGTGAACTCAAAAGGCTTCCATAGCCTTGGCAACTCATGACAAGAGCCTAGGGTGATTACTGATGCCATAAACAAGAGTGTCAATTTGTTAAGTCAACAACAGGAGTCACTGTGCACTTACTCCTCATGTAGGATCTCTGTCCTTAATGTGCTGTACATTGTGATTTAATGCTATAACTAGTACTCAAACAGTATTTTTCACTTTGTGTTTCTATGTGGGTGCAAACTGTTGAAATCTTTACTTAATGTATGCTAAACTGATCTTCTGTATATAAAGAGAATTGAAAATGAATCTTGATGTGAATGGAAGGGGAGAGGGAGCGGGAAAGGGAAGGGTTGTGGGTGGGAGGGAAGTTATGGGTTGGGGGAAGCCATTGTAATCCATAAGCTGTTCTTTGGAAATTTATATTCATTAAATAAAAGTTAAAAAAAAAAGAAAAGAAAAAAATAAAACTATATGTGCTTTGTCATATATCTGTCAATTGGCTTATTCATCTAGCCATCTAGTTTATTTTCCTAGCCTTTCAAAGTAAGTTGCAGACTTTAGTACATTTCACCACTGAACACTTCAGCATTCATGCCATCAATTAGAGTTTACATTTTTTTCAGATTTTTTTTTTTACTTTATGCTATTTTTGCTACCTTTTACATTCTCTGGCTGAAGCTTTAGTCTTTTTAACCTTAGTGAATACTTACTAGTTCTCATATTTTTATTTTATTTGCATTTAGATTTATAAATACCCTTAGAGCTATGGATTTTTTTTTTCATTATTTAGTTCAAAGTAATTTCTAATTTCCATTTTGATTTCTTCTTTGAAGTGAATTAGTAAATATCTAAACATAATTATTTTTTCTCAGTTGTCTTATTTGTTCATAGCTTAGTTACCTATAGACAACATAATTTGTACCATTTCAGTCCTTTGAAAAATGTTGGTATCTGCTCTCTAGCATAGCATTTTAGTAAACATTTTCATTTGTTATATCATTGAATAGATTTTTCCACTCCTTTTCACTTCTCTTCATTCCTGGGACTCCCAAAATTCAAATACCTGTTTATTGTCTCATATGTCTCTGAGGATCTGTCGTAGTGTTGTCTTCCTATAATTTTTTTAGTTATAATTGATATCTTTGGATACAGCACCTGTGGTAATTACATCAGGGAACCCATTTATCTTGGAGGTTAACATGGGTTTGCAGGCAGTCAGCCAGGCAATTGTGGTGCATACAGCAGCGGGCCTGGAACACCCACTGTGTGGCCGCCTCAGCACTGGTAGTGTTGGTGCTGGGAACATTGAACATGGTAGATTCTTGCTTCCTCAGATACTACTGGAATGAGCTCCACTGTCAGCAGGAGCTTCTGACAATGACAGCACTGGAAGTACTTGCTGGGGAGGGTGACCTCAGCAGCAGCAACAGAGTATAATTTGCTCTGTCAGGTGTAGTGGTGGAGGAGGACAAGCCCAGATTCCAGAGGGCAAATGCCTTGGTGTCTTGGGTCCTAAGAGTGGCACCCCTCCCATCAAGGTGAACCACTTATAGCACAGACATTCATGAAGGCTTGGGTGCAGATGTCACAGTTACACTGCTAGATCTAGTTGGGTTGATGAAGCTGCTGCTTCCTGTGCTAGTATCCTGGAATGTCTGTAGTGTCCCAGGAATGGGACTGTATAGAGGCTTCAAAGGCTTCTGTCCCCTAGGCAGTATGAATTCTGACAGTGCTTTGCTCTTACTAAACTCAGCAGCCTGGGTTTTGGGAATTGTTGGGGAGACAGCGTGTTCCTTTCTTGAAGCAAAGCTACCATGTAGACTTCCAGTAGCTCTCCTAACTGTGCTTCAAAACCTGCGACAACTGTAGAATGTTTCCATGGCTGAAACTGCCAACATTCATAGCAACAGGGTCTGCTAGGACTCTCCTGTTCACCCTTTTCCTTGCAGTAGTGTGTTTTTGTGGCCAGGGAATCAGGATTATAATTGCAGGTGTACTTTCTTCTCTCTATGGTGTCATCTCAAGTATCCATGTCTTACAAGCTTTCCTTTCCTTCCTTGCTGAGTTCCAGCTCTCTCCTTTAGTCACTTACCTTGAAGTGCATCTATCTACTTCTTGCTTTGGTTCTTTGTAGAAACAAGTGATTCATACAAATTGTTAAGATCTCTTCATGTATTAAGGAAATTTACTGTCAATAATTTTGCATGTTTCCAAGTTGTTTTTTGTCTTGTTTTGCTAATGCTTTTTGAAGAAGCACATATTTTGATTTATCCTGCCACTCAGGATGCACATTTGCAGGAAGCTGGATAGGAAGTGGAGGCAAGACTTGATCCCAGGCACTCCAGTGTGGGTTGTGGGTTTCCCAAGAGATGGCTTAACCCACTGCACCACAACATCTGTTCTGAAATATTTGTTCTTAATTTCCGTAGACAATCAAATACTTCCTACTAAACATGTGATAAATATAATATGTATCTCTTCTCCTCTCCACCTGATTTTAGACAATAAAATTGTCTTCAGTGTTTATATTTGTACCAGAAGCTGTTCTTCAATAGATGTGTTTTCTTTTTCTGAAATAGTGAAATACATTTATCAACAAAAATAAGATTTGCTGCTATGGGCTTGTCCCATTAAAAAACCTCCCAAACATATAACTTCTTATTCTCCCTTCCAGAGGATAGGACAGGGCATTGGAAGCCACCTGTTGATAATGGCAGATCCTCCATAGTTTGAGTCTTTGCATGGCTACAAGAAATAGAACTGTCCTTACTCACCATTTTCACTTCCCCAAGACTCTTGCATACTTCATTTTGAAATATTACTGTTCCTTCTGCCATTTTCTTGTATGTTCTTCCATCTTTTACTTCTAATTTTTGTGGAGATAATTCTCAATTTAGCATAAATTCTAAGAAATAATAGAGATCCCCTGTGGACCCTGTTTGTTCCCGCAATGGCAACATTTTATAGAGCTATAGTATGATATCATGGATATATTATTGATGTTAATATATCTACTAATAGTATTCAGATTTTCCCACTTTTACTCATACTTATGATCATGTGCGTGCACACATTAAATTTTTCACAGTTTTGCGACCTGTTTAAATTTGTGTATGCATAAACACATTCAAGATCCTGGATGCTTCTAGCACCAGAAAGATAGCTTATGTACTCTTTTTTTTCAATTTCATAATTTAAAAAAATTTTAAATTTAAATTATACAAGTTTTCTATATTTCATATATACAGATTTAGGAACATAGTTGGATTCTGTCCTCGTCATGTGTTGTACTCCTAAACTCATACTAACCTCCCTCCTCCACTCCATTTCTATTTTTCTTCTCATTTTTCAACTTAGTTTTAGTTTCTAACATAGTCAATATAGTTCATAGACATAATGATATCCCCTTCCTTTTTCTTTCCCTCAATCTTTCTCTCTCTCTTTCTTTATTTTTGAGATAATATTTTTAATTTGCATTACAATCAAGCACTTAATGCTCAACAAAAAAAAGAGTTCAACAGGTAAAAAATAAAAAGATCTTAGTTTACTGGGATTATAAACAGGGAATATAAACAGTAATCAAATAGAGACAGTACATTTTAGTTATTGCAGATCATTAAAACTAGTAGTATAATGTTCTTTTTAAATTTTCTTTAATTTTTAATTAGTTTTTAACAAATTCGATGTGCTTTGTAGATACAGTTCTAAGAACATATTGTTATTCCCTTCCTTCCTCCCTCCTCCCACCATCCTCCCTTCTCCCTTTCTTTTTTTTAGTTTTTGAGATAACATTTTAAATTTACATTACAGTAAAAAAAAAAGGCTTAATACGTCACCGAATAAGAAGTTTAACAGGTTAAAAAAGCAAAAAAAGATCATAGATTAATGGGAATATAGACTATGGCTATAAACAATAATTGAATGGAAAAATGGCCATTGCACCCATCTATAGTAAATTTTAAAGTAATCACATATCATTAAAACTATAATAGTATAAGATTTTTAACCATTGGTTTCACAAAGGTATAAAACAGAGTTTTACAAAACTGTATTTGTATCAATACTGATACACACAGACATTTCTTTTTTCTTCTTTCTTTTAATTTTAGCTTCCAAATATAATGGAGAACATGAGGTATTTGTCTTTCGGGGTCCGGCTTATTTCACTCAACATGATGTCCTCCAGTTGCATCCATTTTGCTACAAATGGTAGAATTTCATTCTTTTTTATAACTGAATAATATTCCATTGTGTATATATATACCACATTTTCTTTATCTATTCATCTGATGATAGACATGTTGGTTGATCCAAAATTTTGCTGTTGTGATCAGTGTTGCTATGAACATGGTGGTACAGGTATCTCTTTGATACACTGTGTTCAAGTCTTTTGGGTACATACCCAGTAGTGGGATTGCTGGATCACCTGGCAAGTCTATTTCTAGTTTTGTTTTTTTTTTTTTTTAAGAAATCTCCACACTGTTTTCCCCAGTGACTACACACTGATTTACATTTCTACCAACAGTGTATAAGTTGTTCCTCTTTCTCCGCAGCCTCACTAGCATTTGTTGCTCTCTGTCTCTGGGATTTTAGCCATTCTGACAGGGGTGAGATGATAATTCATTGTGGTTTTGATTTGCATTTCCCTGATGGCTAGTGATGTTGAACATTTTTTAATATATTTGTTGGCCATTTTTATTTCTTTGGAGAACTGTCTATTAAATTCTTTGCCCATTTCTCAACTGGATTGGCTTTGTTGTTGTTGAGTTTTTTCAGTTGCTGATATATTTGGGATATTAATCTTTTGTCAGATAGGTGGTTTGAACATATTTTTTCCAGATTCCAAGATGGCAGAATAGCAACAGGGCAGTCTGATCTACGCTAAGCAAAATTAATAGGCAAGAAAGGGAGAAAGTGCATCCTCAGGGTAAAGCTGCAGGGGAAACTGCAGTGGGAGGTCCTGCGAAAGCACTAGAATTGACCCAGACCTGTGTGGAAGGTGCAGACACGCAGCAAAGAGCAAAGAAACAACCCGGCAGCTTGGAACCAAAGAAAGTGCCGTCCTGGCAAACTGAGTGAAGTCAGACTGCAGGGTCCCGCACTGCTGTTGATACAGCTGGAGGGAAAGCCTAGTGGACTGCACCATGTTTGAGTTTGACCCAGATCCCTCAGGGCAGCTGGGCGACTGCTCATCCAGAGGTCGGGGGGAAGCAGCCCACCTCTCTCTCTCCTCTTCTCCCCTCTACAACAATGACATGTGGCCAGCTGTGGGAGAGCTGATGCCGCTTCTGGACATAAAAAGGTAGCAGTTACTCCAGCTCTTGGGTGCACACCCAGCAACTATTGAGTACACTCTCCACGCAGTCAGCAGGGACAGCCATAGCAGTTCAAGAGCAACTGGCGGGGACAGTCTCCACCTCGCCAGCTGCACCCAGCTGGCAATGGGTTGGGATAGTGAGCCATCCCTACAGAAGGGAAGTGCTGCCTGAAGGACTCTCCTATGCACCCAGCACAATTGTGAAGTGGGCAGGGCTGTGGCTGGCAGGTATTGTGCACGCCTGTGATTCAGAGATTTTTACCAGAGAGAAAAACCCACATTCCTCACTGACTTTCAGTCTGGCTGGAGGACTGGACTTGACCCAGTGGAGCAGAAAACACATGGGTAGTGGCTCTGGGAACACCTCAGTCTCCCTGAGATGCAACAGGCTAGTGGGACAGGGTGGTCCCTCTTACACTCCTTGACCATTGGGAGCCCTGAGTGCTGACACTGAATAGCTGGATTTCTGGGCATTCACAGAGTGCTGCTGTACACTCTTGGAGCTCCTTGGTTGCATAGAGCAGCTCATAGCAGAGGGAACCATGCACACAGGGAGGACTGTGCAGATCATATGTGCAGTTCATGCGGTGATGTAGATGAGTGTTGAACACACTGGGGGCTAACACCTGGGCATTCCTCAGCATGGAGGAGAAAAGGTGAGGGGATGGCCGCGCCAACAGAGGTGACCATTCCTCTCCATTCTGTTAACCAAAGGGAAGATACAATGCCCAACTTGGGTGTTATCCTGGATACTTGCACTGAAGCACTGAGCAGAGCTCCCTGGCCACACCCACCACACACCACTTGGTATTCACTGAAAGTGTAGAAATTACACTAAGCCACAGAGGCGTAGCTCAAAGATAAAAGCCATTGGGGGCGGGGAGGTGAGGCGGGAGACAGCAATTAATTTTACAAATGCCTAAAAATAAAAATTCAAAAAAACAAAATTAGGAAGACACCATGACCACCCCCAAAAGAAACATGACAATGTTTCAGTATTAAAATGGGAATATGAAAAGATTGAGAAAATGCCAGAAATGGAATTAAAATTAATCATAGGATTGCTCAAAAGCAATCAGAAGCAAATCTATGAACTAAAAACCAAACGTGATATGAATGCATATTTTCCCATGAAATTGAGGTTTTAAAGAAAAATAAAAGTAAAATATTAGAAATGAAGAATTCAGTAAATCAAAGAAAAATGCAGTGGAAAGCCTTAACAACAGACTTGGTGAGGCAGAAGAAGACACCTCTCTGGAAATCATTCAGTCAGATCAAAAAAAGAGAAGAAATTAGAAAACTTAAAAACAGTGTTGGAGATCTATGGGATACTCAAATGACCCAACATACAGGTCATAGGAATTCCTGAAAGTATGGAAAAAGAGATGGACTGGAAGGCCTACTTAGTGAAATAAGGATAGAAAACTTCCCTAATTTGGGAAAAGAAAGGAAAGTCAAAATACAGGAAGCACATAGAACTCCTAACAGACATGACCAGATAAGATTTTCACAGCAACACATTGTAGTCAAACTTTCCACCATAAAGTATAAACAAAAGATTCTAAAATGTGCACAAGAGAAATGCCAGATTACTTTCAGAGGATCTCCAATTAGATTCACAGCTGACTTCTCATTAGAAGCCCTGCAGGATAGAAAACAAAGGCAAGATATAACCCAAGTCTTAAGAGAAACTGTCAAGCCAGAGTACTATACCCTGCAAAGCTATCATTTATGAATGAAGGTGAAATAAAGACCTTCCATAACAAACAAATTGGAAGAATGTGTCACCACTCATCCAGCCTTACAAAAGATGCTACAGGATGTGCTATACAGAAACACGAAAGAAAGTCATCATCATGAAAGAATGTGAAGACAGAAAATCCCCCAGTAAAAATACAAAAGGAACCCAAGGTTAACGATAGGGATATTCATAGAAAAACGGTGTGGCCAAGTAGTTAATTATCAGTAGTTACCCTGAATGTAAATGGCCTCAGCTCTTCAGTTAAAACATAGACTGGGCCGGCGCCGCGGCTCACTAGGCTAATCCTCCGCCTAGCGGCGCCGGCACACCGGGTTCTAGTCCCGGTCGGGGCGCCGGATTCTGTCCCGGTTGCCCCTCTTCCAGGCCAGCCCTCTGCTGTGGCCAGGGAGTGCAGTGGAGGATGGCCCAGGTGCTTGGGCCCTGCACCCCATGGGAGACCAGGAAAAGCACCTGGCTCCTGGCTCCTGCCATCGGATCAGCGCGGTGCGCCGGCCGCAGCGCGCCAGCCGCGGCGGCCATTGGAGGGTGAACTAACGGCAAAAGGAAGACCTTTCTCTCTGTCTCTCTCTCTCTCACTGTCCACTCTGCCTGTCACAAAAAAAAAAAAAAAAAAAACATAGACTGGCCAAATGGATTAAAAACAAACCCATCCATTTGCTGCCTACAAGAAACGCACCTCACCAACAAAGCTACATGTAAACTGAAAGAGAAAGGAAGAAAAAATATATTCCATACTAATGGAAAGCAAAAAGAGCAAGTGGAGCCATCCTAATATAAGACAAAATATACATTAACCCAAAAACAAAAGAGACAGAGAAAGGTACTATGTGATGATTAAGGGATCAATACAACAGGAGACGTGACTAAAATTAATGCATGTGCACCCAATTACAGGGTGCCTGGCTATTTAAAAGAACTGTTAATGCATCTAAAGGGAGACATAGGCGCCAATATAATAGTAACAGGGGACTTGAACACCCCACAGAATTTCAACAAAGAAACAACAGAGCCAATCAACACTATAGACCAAACAGACCTAACAGATATCTACAGAACTTTCCATCCTACAGTCACAGAATACACATTCTTCTCACTAACATGTGGAACTTTCTCTAGAATTCACCACATGCTAGGCCATGCAACAACATGGATGCAACTAGAAATCATTATACTTAGTGAAATAAGCCAGTCACAAAAATACAAATACCACATGATTTCTTGGATCTGTGATAATTAATAAATACCTTAAAGGTAATCTATAGGAGCAAAATTGACACTTTAAGATGCACTGATTTTGAACAGCCCTTGTCTTGACTATCAAGGAGCAATGTTTTTCTTTTTTTTTTTTTTTTTTTGTTCTTTTTTCTTCATACTATTTGATGAACTCTCTACTTAGTAGAGTTAATCTTATGAGTATAAAATTAACTGAAAATTGATCTTTGTAAAAAATAAGGGGAAAGGGAGAGGGAGGAGGAAAAGGGTTGGATTATGGGTGGGAGGGAGGTGGGGGGGAGAATCACAATGTTCCCAAATTGTATATATCAAATTCTTGAAGTTTATATTAAATAAAATTTTAAAAAATTTAAAGAAGAAAATATAGCAATAAAAAATAAAATCATTTTTCGCATTCTGTTGAATGTCTCTTCACTCTGTTGATTATTTCCTTTGCTGCGCAAAAGCTTCTGATTTTGATACAGTCTCATTTATTTAGTTTGCTTTTGTTGCCTGTGCTTTGGGGTCTTCTCCAAGAAGTCGTCACCTCTGCTAAGTCTTGTACTGTTTCCCCTACTTTTCTTCCAGCAACTTCATAGTCATAGGTCTGAAATTTACTTCTTCGATTCATCTTGATTTGATTTTTGTATATGGTGAGGGGTATGTATCTGATTTCATTCTTATGCGCCATTTTACCAGCACCGTTTGTTGAAGAGATCATCCTTACTCCAGTGTATAGTCTGGGCACTTTTGTCAAAAATCTTAGGCACTCTATTTCTGTTCCATTGATTCTTGTGTCAGTTTTTATACCAGTACCATGATTTATTTACTATAGCTTTGTAGTGTGCTTTGAAGTCAGGTATTGTAATGCCTCCCACTTGATTTTTCTTTCTCATGATCACTTTGTTCTTTTGTGATTTCATATGAACTTTAGAGTTTTTGCTAATTCTGAAAAAGATGTCATTGATATTATGATAGGAATTGCAGTGAATCTGCAGATTGCTTTAGATATTATGGACATTTTAATACTGATTTTTTCTTTTCTTTTTTTTTTTTTTTTGGACAGGCAGAGTAGACAGTGAGAGAGAGAGAGAGAGACAGAGAGAAAGGTCTTCCTTTGCCGTTGGTTCACCCTCCAATGGCTGCCGCGGCCAGCGCGCTGCGGCCGGCGCACCACACTGATCCGATGGCAGGAGCCAGGAGCCAGGTGTTTTTTCCTGGTCTCCCATGGGGTGCAGGGCCCAAGCACCTGGGCCATCCTCCACTGCACTCCCTGGCCACAGCAGAGAGCTGGCCTGGAAGAGGGGCAACCGGGACAGAATCCGGCACCCCAACCGTGACTAGAACCCGGTGTGCCGGCGCCGCTAGGCGGAGGATTAGCCTAGTGAGCCGCGGCGCCAGCCAATACTGATTTTTTCAATCCATGATCAAGGAATATCTTTCCACTTTTTTGTCCTTGCTGATTTCTTTTTTTTTTTTTTTGGACTTTTATTTAATGAATATAAATTTCCAAAGTACAACTTTTGGATTATAGCAGTTACTTCCCCCCATAACTTCCCTCCCACCCACAACCCTCCCCTCTCCCACTCCCTCTCCCTTTCCATTCACATTGATTCATTTTTGATTCTCTTTATATACAGAAGATCAATTTAGCATATATTAAGTAAAGTTTTCAACAGTTTGCACCCACACAGAAGCACAAAGTTTAAAATACTGTTTCAGTACTAGTTATGGCATTAATTCACATTGAACAACACATTAAGGACAGAGATCCTACATGGGGAGTAAGTGCACAGTGACTCCTGTTGTTGATTTAACAAATTGACACTCTTATTTATGATGTCAGTAATCACCCAAGGCTCTTGTCATGAGCTGCCAAGGCTATGGAAGCCTCGAGTTCGCCAACTGTAATCTTATTTAGACAAGGCCATAGTCAAAACAGATGTTCTTTCCTCCCTTCAGAGAAAGGTACCTCCTTCTTTGATGACCTGTTCTTTCCGCTGGGATCTCACTCATGGAGATCTTTCATCTAGGTCATTTTTTTTTTTTGGCACAGTGTCTTGACTTTCCATTCCTGAAATACTCTCATGGGCTTTTCAGCCAGATCCGAATGCCTTAAGGGCTGATTCTGAGGCCAGAGTGCTGTTTATGTCCTTGCTGATTTCTTTCATCAGTGTTTATGATTTTTTGTAGAAATCTTTCACTTTGATTAAATTTATTCCTACATATTTGGTGATTTGTGGATATTGTGGATGGGATTCCTTTTTTGATTTCTCTTTTAGTGAGTTCATCATTACCCTATCAAAAACCTGCTGTTCTCTGTATATTTGTTTTGTAACCCACAACTTCACTGAATTGGTTTTTCCATTCTGACAGCTTTATGGTGGAGTGTTTACGTTTTTCCTTATACAATAATGTGTCATCTGCAAACAAGGATATTTAAATTTCCTTTTATCCCGTTGTAGTACCCTTTATATCCCTTTCTCATCTCCAATTGCTCTTCCAGTACTATATTGAATAAAAGTGGTGAAAGTGGACATCCTTGTCTTGTTCCAGATCTGAGGGGAAATGGTTTCAGATTTTCCATTTTTTTTAAACTTTTATTTAATGAATATAAATTTCCAAAGTACAGCTTATGGATTACAATGGCTTCCCCCACATAACGTCCCTCCCACCCGCAACCCTTCCCTTTCCCACTCCCTCTCCCCTTCCATTCACATCAAGATTCATTTTCGATTCTCTTTATATACAGAAGATCAGTTTAGCATACATTAAGTAAAGATTTCAACAGTTTGCTCCCACACAGAAACATAAAGTGAAAAATACTGTTTGAGTACTAGTTATAGCATTAAATCTCAATGTACAGCACACTAAGGACAAAGATCCTACATGAGGAGTAAGTGCACAGTGACTCCTGTTGTTGACTTAACAAATTGACACTCTTGTTTATGGCATCAGTAATCACCCTAGGCTCTTGTCATGAGCTGCCAAGGCTATGGAAGCCCCCTGGGTTCACTGACTCTGATAATTTTTAGATAAGGCCATGGTCAAAGTGGAAGTTCTCTCCTCCCTTCAGAGAAAGGTACCTCCTTCTTTGATGACCTATTGGTTTGTCATATATAGCCTTTATAAAGTGGAGGTATGTTCCTTCTATACCTAATTTATGGCAGGTTTTATCTTGAATGGGGTGTTGAATCTTATCAAATGCTTTCTCCACATTTATTGAGATGATCATATTAGTCTTGTTCTTCATTCTGTTAATGTGATTTTTGATACTTATTGATTTGAGAATGTTGAACTACCCTTGCATCTCTAAGATAAATCCTACTTGATCATAATGTGTGATCTTTTTGATATGGTTTTGGATTCAGTTTCCTAGTATTTTTTTGAGATTCTACATTCATCAAGGATATAGGTCTGTGATTTTCTTTTTATGTTGTCTCCTTTTTCAGTTTTAGTATCCAAGTGATGCTGGACTCATAAAAATAGTTTGGCAGAGTTCCATCCTGTTCAATATTTTGGAATAGTTTGAAAAGTATTATTCCTCTTTGAATATTTTGTGGAATTCAGTAATAAGCCCACTTTTCCTTGGTGGAAGACTTTGATTATTGTTTTAATCTCTTTGCTTGTTATGGATATGTTTGGATTTTCTGTATCTTCTTGAGTTAGTCTTGATAGCTTATATGTATCCCAGAATTTATCCATTTCTTCAGATTTTTCTAGTTTGTTAGCATATACTTTTTCATAGTACTTCCTTATGATTCTTTGTATTTCAGTGGTATTGTAATATCTCTTTTTCAGCATTAATTTTATTTAAAGGTTTGTCTATTTTTGTCTTCTCAAAACATTTTTTTGTTTTGTTGATCTTTTGGGTGTTTTTTTGTTTTAATTTCATTTATTTCTACTGTGATCCTTATTATTTCTTGCCTTCTGCTGATTTTGGTTTTGGTTTGTTCTTGTTTTTATAAGTCTTCGAGATGTACTATTTGAGACATTTCTGTTGGTTTTTTTTTAATGTAAGCATTTAATGCTATTAACTTCTCTCTTAATACTGATTTTGCTGTCTCACATGAGTTTTGATATGTTGTGTTTTCATTTTCATTTACTTCGAGAGTTTTTTATTTACTTTTTAATTTCTTCATTGGGGGCTGGCCCTGTAGCATAGTAGGTTAAGCCTATGCCTGTGTCACCAGCATCCCATATAGCACCAGCTCGTGTCCTGGCTGCTCCTCCTCTGATTCAGCTCTCTGCTAATAGCCTGGGAAAGAGGCAAAAGATGGCCCAAGTGCTTGGGCCCTGCACCCATGTCCAAGACCCAGAAGAATCTCCTGGCTCCAGGCTTAGGAATGGCCCAGCTCTGGCCATTGAGGCCATTTGGGGAGTGAACCAGCAGATGAAAAAACCTCTGTCTCTCCCTCTCTCTCTGTATGCAACTTTACCTCTCAAATAAATAAATAAATCTTTAAAAAAAATCTTCAAAAATTTCTTCAGTAACCATTGATCATTCAGTAACATTTTCTTTAATTTCCATGTATGCATGAATGTTTTGCTTTGATTTTTGGTTTTATTCCCTTGTAGTCTGAGAAGATATGTGGTATGTGTTCAGTCTTTTTATGGTTACTGTGACCTGATATGTGGCCTAATATATGATCTATCCTAGAAAATTTTCCATGTGCTGATGAGAAAAAAATGTGTATTTTATAACTATTGGATGACATGAACTGTAAATATCTATTAGGTCCATTTGCTCATCAGTATGACTCAACTCTGATGTATCATTATTTTCCTCTTGATGATCTTGCCCATTGATTAGAGTGAGGTATTGAAGTCACCCACTATTACTGTATTGGAGTCTTATCTTTCCCATAGGTCTAAGAGTATTTGTTGTATATATCTGGGTGGTCTTGAGTTGGGTATGTATATATTTACGATTGTCATATCTTCTTGCTTTATCAAACCTTTTATCTAAAAGTGTCTTTCTTTGTATCTTTTTATAGTTTTTTATTTAAAGTCTGTTTAATCTGAAACAAGGATAAATACTCCTGCTCTATTTTGGTTTCTATTTTGTTTTGTGGTATCTTTTTTCCAGCCCTTAATTTTGGTCTTTGTGTATCTTTATTTGTGAAGTGAGTTTCTTCTAGGTAGCATATAGTGGGGTCTTGGGTTTTTTAATCCATTTAGCTGACCTAAGTCTTTTGACTAGAGAATTTAATCTATTTTACATTCAAGGTTAATATTGATAGAGAAGAGCTAAGGATTGTCATTTTGTTGATTGGATACTAATTATACCTTTTTTAAAAATTAATTTGGTGATGTTTTTCATGATGTTTACTTCTCATGCAGTATTCCCCTCAGAATTTCTTGTAAGACTGCTTTTGGTTGTGGTAAATTCTATCAATTTTTCCTTATCTGGAAAATATCTTATTTCTCCTTCACTTCTAAAGGATAGCTTCACTTGACATAATATTCTTAGCTGGAAGTTTATTTTCTTTTAATACCTTGAATATATCATCTCACTCTTTTGTAGCCTGAAGGGTTTCTAATGAGAAGTCTGATGTTGGTCTAATTGGTTTTCCTTTATGTGTAATGATGCTTTTCTTTTACTGCCTTTAGAATTCTCTCCTTGTCATTAATTTTTTGACAATTTGACTTCAGTGTGCCTTGAAGAAGATATTTTTGGATGAGTCTGCTTGGGTTCCTTTGAGCTCCTGTGTCTGGATGTTCATTCATGTCTCTTTCAAGACCTGGAAAATTTTCAACTATTATTTAATTCAGCAGGTTCTCTACACCTTTTTCCTTCTCTTCTTCCATGGGAATACCTATACTATGAATATTTGGTTATTTAATGGTATCCTGTATTTCACATAGACTTTATTCATTGTTTTTAATTATCTTTATTTTTGTCTGGATGGGTTATTCCAGAAGTTTTGTCCCTGAGGTCAGAAATTCATTCCTCCACTTGATCTATTTTTCTGTTAGAGCTCTCAATCATATTTTTTACTTCACTAGTTTAAGATTTCCTCTCTAAAATTTCCATTTGATTCTTAATGAGTTCTGTCTCCTTCGTTACTCATTGAATTCCTCATTTCTTTAATCTATCTATTAGTATTCTCTTGCTTTGCATTGAGTTTCCTGATAGTCATTTCAAATTATGTTTCTGGCATTTCATAGATTTCCTTCAGTTCAAGATCTAATTCTGGAGTGCTCTTTTATTTTACCTTCTTCATGTCTCCTGTGTCCCTATGTTGATGTTTCTGAATCAGTTGTGATAGTCCCTTCTTTATGGAGTAGGTTTTATTGGAAAACAATTTGTGGTTTGGCTAGAATGCAGGATATCATTTGGCTTATTTTGACACTGGTTCTAAGTGAGATCAGAAGTGTAGTTTCTGAGTGATTTATTTTGCTTTATTCAATGTCATTTGTGTCTATAAGTGGTCTGGTTGCTGCAGTTTGTAGGGATAGAAGTTTGGCTTTGAAATGAATATGTATCTCCCAGGGTGTGTATCTTCAGTCTACCAAGAGTTCAATGCCAGTCACACTTAGGATTGTGACAGCCAGGGCCTTGTTCTTGGTGCTGAGGGAGACAAAGATAGCTGCCCTCCTGTCCCACTGGCAAGCCTAAATAATCCTGGGGCTTGTGGCACCAATTGCTGTGGCTCCAGGACTGTGTGACATGGGTGGGCCCTTCCTCAGATCATGCTAGGCGAATTCAACTGGTGCTACAGTTTATAACACCAAAAGCCCTAGTCCCAGGACTAGGTGATGTGAACTGAGCACTGCTCCAGTCCTGTAGGGTGACTATAAAGTATACAGGAGATTTTTCTCTGACAAATAGGAGACCAGAGAGGAGGAATGCAGGTAGAGTCTTCTTAGTTCCACCGGGTAGATTCTAATCAGGTTAAGGACCTTAGAACTGATTGTTATAGTCCCAGATCTCCCAAGGTAGATGCAGATTTTTTTATGAACTGCTGCTAGTGCTAGCCCAAGATCTGAAGGGGACCCCCTCCCCCCAGAGAATAAGTTAGTGCAGCTCTGTGGCTAATGCCCCAAAACTCCCACAGTTTCAGGTTGCAGTGGATCTGTTCTCTGCTGTGCAAGTTGCCCTCTCACTCCAGTTGTTTCTGGTAGCAGCAGAACAGAGATCCACTGAGTGACTTTTCACAGCCAAGAATGCCACTCCTTGGGCACCTCCACCCATTTCTAAACATTGGGAAGTATTTGTCTGTCTTCCATTCTAAATTTCATCATTTCAAAAATGTTATATAAATGTAATCAGAACATATAATCTTCTCAACATTTTTATTTCAGAATAAATTTCCAAAGCTAAAATTGTGAGGTAGTGCTACAGAGTTCCATACACACCTCACCCCATTTCCTGTGTTAGTATCTTAAATTAATATCTTTGTCACAGTTAGTGAACCACACACTCGGCATAATTCCCTGCATATTCATTCAAGCTATTATTGAACAGATTGATAGCTCATTCTTTTCATTGTTGGATAGTCTTCTATAGTATGTGTGTACCACAATTTGTTTTACCATTAACCTGATGAAAGGTATTTAACTAATTCCAATTTATGTTGTTTCAAATAAAATTTCTAGGAATATTTGTGTGCCAGATTTTTGTGCAAACTGCAGTACATTAGTACAATTTACCCACATTAACCAACATTTTATACTGTAACTGTTTCTTGATTCTAGCTATTTAGGTAAGTGTGTGGTGATATTGCATTGTGTTTTTAATTTGTACTATCTTGATGGCTAATAATGTTGATCATTACTTCACAGACCATGCCATCTGTATATCATCTTTGATGCAATGGGTCTTCAGGTATTTTGCCCATTTTCTAGTTTGTTTTCTTACTGTTGAGTTTTAGAGTTATTTATATATTCTAGTACTTAGTGATCCTTTGTGGAATATGAGGCTTATAAATATTTTTTGCCTGTGACTCGTAATTTCATTCTCTTCACATTGGCTTTCTTTTTTTTTTATTTAATGAATGCATTTTTACATAGATACAACTTTAGGAATATAGTGGTTCTTTCCCCCATACTCCCCACCCCACTCCCATCCCACCTCCTGTTCCCTCTCCTATCTCCTTCTTCATTATGGATCATTTTTAGTATAACTTTATATGCAGAGGACCAACTTTATGCTAATCATAGATTTCAACAATTTGCCCCCACGAACATGGACTTTCAAAAACAAATTTTTCATTGTTACAAGGTACATTTACTGATTTTTTTTCTCTTATGGATCATATTTCATCATCTAGTCTAAGAACTCTTTGCATAGCCTTAGACCCTGACAACATTTTTGGGTATATACCTAGGAATGAAATTTCTGGATTATATAGCAATTCTTTGATTAACTATTTGAAGAATTGTCAGACTTCCATAGTGGCAGCATTGTTTTGCATCCCAACCAGCAATGTATGAAGGGTCCAAACTCTCAACATTTTCAATACTTGTTCCTTTCTAATTTTATTATAACCATCCCAGTAGGTGTGAAGTGGAATATTGTTGTGGTTTTAATTTCCTTCTCCCAGTGGCTAATGATGCTATGTGTCTTTTCATGTGATTGTGAGTTGTTTGTGTTTCTTATTTGGAGAAATGTCTATTTAATTCCTTGACACTTTAAAAAAAATTGTTTTTCTGTTGTTAGGTCATAAACAATCTTTATACATTTCATTACTAAATCATTACCAGCAGATCTAAGATAGCTCTCTGACACTCACTGGCTAATGTTCTTGCTTGCTGCCTCGCTTCCTCTGCCTTTGAAGTAGAGGAAAAAATAAAAGTAGCATTCAGATATATAATTTTCAGTCATTTTCTCCTATCTTAGAGATTGTTTATTTGGTTTCTTGGTAGTAGTCTCTGAAAAACAGAAGTTAAAAGCGTTCATGAAGTTTTATTTATCTGATTTTTCTTTATTTCTTGGGAAATGATGTCATGTATATGGGAATCCATTGCCAAATTCAAGGCCATGAAGATTCACCCTATATTTTGCTTAGCATTTTATATTTGTAGTTATTATATTTAGGTCTTTTATCCATTATCAGTTAATTTTTGTATGTACTATTGTTGTGGGGAGCACAGATTAAAAACACAGACAGACTTTTGAGGTCAAATTAATAGTTGTTAATTAGCCAGCTGGCAACTGCCCTCCCACAGAGCAAGTCCAGGAAAGACTGCCCGAGTTGCAGTGGTGGGGGTTTTTTAAAGGCTGTGCAACAGAAAGCAGGCATATAGAAACAAGAAGCAGTTAGCCAATCAGCCAGTTTCTTTGTAACCTTATTGAAAAATATAACAATTCAATTATTCAGTTGTTCCCTGTTGGGGTCAAGCATGGTGTCACTGACTTTGGTGCCACCTGTGTTATCTTGTGGCTTCAGCCAGGAGAAGTCAGGAGAAACCATAGTCTGGTGGCCTTGGCCATTATCAAGCAAGTGGAGTTACAGAAGCCAGAAATGGACCAGTTACAAACTAACATTTATTCTTATGAAGAACAGGCCCTGTTTTTAAAACAACCAAACAAGATAACCTATAGTCTATAACCACCTGAGTGTGCTATGCCATGTAAACAGTTTGAGTCACCTATCACACTATGTAGTAAAGCTCAAATGTCATTCTTTCACACATGAGTATTCAGTTGTCATAATAAGATTTTTGAAGAGATTATTCTTTACCCCATTGAATAGTCTTGGAACACTTGGTGACAGAACAAAGATCTAAGAGTTCACTTCTAGACTCTTAATTTTAATCCAGTGTACCTATAAAATTTATATATATTAAATAAAAACTTGCTTAAAAAAGAATAATTGGTGCTAATTTTTTTAATGCTACAATTTAACAGTGAAGCTATCTGGTCCAAAATTTTTCTTGTTAGAAGGTTTTTGATTACAAACTCAATTTCTTTAGTTAAAATAGTTATATACACATTAAATGTTACTTCAAGTCAGTTTAATAGGTTATCTCTTGGAATTTATCAATTTCACCTAGGTTATGTATATGTTAGCATACAGTTGTTCATAGATTTTATTCTAAGACTTTTTACTGTTGTAAGTTTAGTAGTAATGTTCTTTCCTTCATTTCTGTGGTTAATAATGTTTTCTTTTTTCCCATGAACCTTTTATTTAAGGAATACAAACATCCTACATTACTTAATTACAACTTTAGGAACATGGTGATACTTCCCACCTTGGATACCCTTCTTCCCACACTCTCACCCCTCTTCCTGCTCCCTCTCTTATTCCCACTCTTCTTTGTTACTAAGATCTATTTTCAATTAACTTTATACACATATGATTAACTCTTATGTTAAGTAAGGAGTTCAACAAATAATATGAAAAAAAAAACTGCTCCTCAACAGTTGAGACAGAGCTGATCAAAGTCATTGCTACTCTAAGTGTCAATTTTGCTTCCACAGATTGCCTTTTAGGTGCTCTATTAGTTACCACGGGCCAGGGAGAACATATAATATTTGTCCCTTTGGGTCTGGCTTATTTCACTAAATATTATGTTCTCCAGTGTCATAACGTTTTGTTGCAAATGATTGGATTTCAGTATTTTTTTTACAGCTGTGTAGTATTCCATAGAGTACATATCCCATAATTTCTTTATCTGGTCTTCAGTTGATAGGAATTTGGGTTGATTCCATGTTTTACTGTTGCAAATTGAACTGCAATGAACATGGGAGTACAGATAAAACTTTCATATGCTGATTTCATTTCCTGTGGGTAAATTTCCAGGTGTGGGATAGCTGGTTCATAGGTAGGTCTATATTCAGATTTCTGAGGTATTTCCATATTGTCTTCCACAGTGGCTTTTTCCAGTATACATTCTCACTAACAGTGGATTAGGGTACCTTTTTCCCCACATCCTTGCCAGCATTTGTTGTTTATTGATTTCTGTATGAAAGCCATTCTAATGGAGTAAGGTGAAACCTCATTGTGGTTTTGATTTGCATTTCCCTGACAGCTACTGATCCTGAGCATTTTTTCATGTGACTGTTGGCCAATTGGATTTCCTCCTTTGAAAATTGCCTGTTTAAATCCTTTGCTCATTTCTTAAATGGGTTTTTTGTTTTGTTGTTGTGGAGTTTCTTGATCTCTTTATATATACTGGCTATTAATCCTTTGTTAACTGTATAGTTTGCAAATAATTTCTCCTATCCTGTTGGTTGCCTCTTTACTAGTGTTTCTTTTGCAGTACAGAAACTTCTCAGTTTGATATAATCCCATTTCTCAATTTTGGCTTTGATTGCCTGTGCCTCTGGGATCTTTTCCAAGAAGTCTTTGACGATGGCAATTTCTTGCAGGGTTTCCCCAATATTCTCTAATAATTTGAAGGTATCGGGTCATAGATTTAGGTCATTAATCCATTTTTAGTGTATTTTGTGTAAGGTTTAAGGTAGGAGTCTGTCTTTATGCTTCTGCATGGGGCAATCCAGTTTTCCCAACACCATTTGTTGAAAAGACTGACATTGCTCCAGGAATTGATTTTAGCTCCCATGTCAAAGATAAGTTGGTTGTAGATGCTTGGATTGATTTCTGGTGTTTCTGTTCTGTTCCATTGATCTATCGATCTGTTTTTGTACCAGTACCAGGTTGTTTTGATTATAACTGCCCTGTAGTATGTTTGAAATTTGGTGTTGTGATGCCTCAGGCTTTGTTTTTGTCATATAAAATCATTTTAGCTATTGGGGTCTCCAGTGTTCCCATATGAATTTCAGCATCACTTTTTCTATATCTGAGAAGAATATCCGTAGTATTTTGATTGGTATCACATGGAATCTGTAAATGGCTTTCACTAGTATGGACATTTTGGTGATATTGATTCTTCCAATTCATGAACATGGAAGATTTTTCCATTATTTTTGTATCTATTTCTATTACTTTCTTTAATGTTTTATAATTCTCATCATAGAGATCTTTGACATCCTTGATTAAATGTTTTCCAAGGTATTGGATTTTTTAAGCTATTGTGAATGGGATTGATCTTAGAAGTTCTTTCTCTGCCAAGGCATTGTCTGTGTATATAAAAGCTATTGATTTTTATGTGTTAATTTTATATCCTGCTAATTTACCGAACTCTTCTATGAGTTCCAGTAAACTCTTAGTGGAGTCTTTTGGATATCCTACATATAGAAGCATGTCTACTGCAATAGGGATAGTTTGAATTCCTCCTTTCCAATTTGTCCCTTTGATTTCTTTTTCTTGCCTAATGGCTCTGGCTAAAACTTCCAGGACTATAATGGTGAGATTGGCATCCTTATCTGGTTCTGGATCTCGATGGGAATGCTTCCAACTTTGCACCATTCAATAGGATGCTGGCCATGGGGTTATCATAAATTGCCTTGATTATGTTGAGGAATATTCCTTCTATACCCAATTTTCATCATGAAAGGGTGTTGTATTTTATCAAATGCTTTTTCTGCATCTATTTAGATAATCATATGGTTTTGTTCAGCAGTTTGTTAATGTGATGTATCACATTGATTGATTTGCAAATATTGAACCATCCCTGCATACCAAGGATAAATCCCACTTGGTAAAGGTGGCTGATCTTTCTGATGTGTTGTTGGATTTGATTAGCTAATATATTAGGATTTTTACATCTATATTCATCAGGGATATTTGTCTATAGTTCCCTTTCTGTGTTGCATCTATTTCTGGTTTCAGAATTAAGGTGTTGCTGGCTTCATAAAATAATTTAGGAGGATTCCCTCCCTTTCAATTGTTTTGAATAGCTTGAGAAGAATTGTAGTTAGGGCTTCTTTAAGTGTCTTGTAGAATTCAGCAGTGAAACCATTTGGTCCCAGGCTTTTCTTTGTTGGGAGGGTCTTTATTACTGATTCAATTTCCATCTTGGTTATAGGTCTGTTTGGGTTTTCTCTGTCTTCATGGCTTGGTTTTTGTAGATTGTATGTGTCCAGGAATCTATCCATTTCTTCTAGGTTTTCCAGTTTGTTGACATACAGCTCTTTGTAGTAATTTCTGATGATTCTTTTTATTTCTGTAATGTCTGTTAACACATTTCCTTTTTTATGTATAATTTTATTGATTTGGGTCTTCTCCCTTAAGTTTTTGGTTAGTTGGCCCAGTGGTGTGTCAATTTTTTATTTTTTCAAAAACCCAACTTTTGTTTTGCTGATCTTGTGTGTTTTTTTCTTTAAATTTTGCTTATTTCCTTTAATTTTAATTATTTATTTTCTTCTAGTTTTGGGAATGGTTAGCCGTTATTTTTCTAGATCCTTGGGATGCATTGATAGCTCATTTATTTGGTGCTTTTCCAATTTCTTGATGTAGGCACTAATTGTTATAAAATTTCCTCTTAATACTGCTTTTGCTGTATCCCATAAGTTTCTATATGTTGTATTATTGACTTCATTTGTTTCCAGAAAATTTTTTATTTCTCTTTTGATTTCTTCAATGACCCACAGGAGCATGTTGTTCAGTCTCCATGTTTGTGCATATGTTCTAGAGATTCCTGAGCTGTTGATGTCCAGCTTCATTCTATTGTGGTCAGAGAAGATGCATGATATGATTTTGATTTTTTTGAATTTGCTGAGACTTGTTCTATTGCCTAGCATGTGGTCAATTCTAGAGAAAGTACCACACACTGTTGAGAAAAATACGTGTTCTCTGACTTTGGAATGGAAAGTTCTGAAGATATTTGTTTTGTCCATTTGGTCTATAGTGTCAATTAACTCTGTTGTTTCCTTGCTGATTATCTGTCTGGTTGATCTGTCCATTGCTGAAAGTGGAATATTGAAGTTCCCCATTACTACTGTACTGGAGTCTATATTTCCTTATAGATCCCT